>NC_079194.1:27342160-27407160 GCF_029499605.1 Hyla sarda
CTGTCCATTTTAGGAACTGCCAAGGTTAGAAGAAAATCCCCATAGCAAACATATGCTGTTCTGGACAGTTCTTAAAATGGACAGAGATGTCAGCAGAGAGCACTGTGTTTCAAAAAGAAAATAATTTCCGCTGTAGTATTCATAAAATGTACAAATGTAGAAAGTCATAAAATAATGGAGTGAGATGTTTATGTGATGGTGTCGCTCCGAGCTGGGATCTAAACAGATCAGAAATACATAGCAAGAACTTGGGACAAGGCAAAGATAAAGCTTCCTATCCAAACATCTAATCGCAATGGGCCCAACCGCTGGGACCTCCGCGATCTTCAGAACAGGGACCTGGCTGAGCCTTCATTAAAGGGGTACTCTGGTGGAAAACATTTTTTTTTTTTTCTTCAAATCAACTGGTTCCAGAAAGTTAAACAGATTTGTAAATTACTTCGAAATAAAAAAAATCTTAATCCTTCCAGTACTTATCAGCTGCTCCAAAGGAAGTTGAAATCTTTGTTGTTGTTCTTTTCAGTCTGACCACAGTGCTCTCTGCTGACATCTCTGTCCATGTCAGGAACTGTTCAGAGCAGGAGAGGTTTACTATGGGGATTTGCTCCTTTTCTGGACAGTTCCTGACACTGACTGAGGTGTCAGCAAGGAGAACTGTGGTCAGACTGAAAAAAAACAACAAAGAAATCAACTTCCTCTGTAGTGTACAGAAGCTGATAAGTACTGGAAGGATTAATATGTTTTAATAAAAGTAATTTACAAATCTGTTTAACTTTCTGGCACCAGCTGATTTGGAAAAAAAAAATGTTTTCCACGAGAGTACCCCTTTAAGCTGTGTATATGGAAAAATAAGAAAGTTATAGGGTTCAAAGGACAACTTTTTATGTAGCACAGTAACAGACAAGCATGTAAACATGGTGTTGTTTTAATTGTATTGGTCCAAAAAATAAAGAGAACATGTCAGTTTTACCATGAAGTGCAATGTTATTAAATAAGAGCTATGTCTTTTTAAAAGGTGAGGGGGAAAAACAGAAATGCAAAAATTAAATTGGCTAAAATGGGCTGTGTCCCTAAGGGGTTACATAGCCAGGGCCCAGCAGGGAAGGGGTTTAACTGATTAAGGGTGCATGCACACTACGTTTCTTAAGATATGGGACCATATACGGCTGGGGAGAGGGGGGCGGAGAGTCGGGGGCGGGGCAACGGCATGCTGCCGTATGCGGTCCCGTATCTAATGTATTTCAATGAGCGATCGGAGTGAAATGCTGCCTCCAGTTGGCTCCGTTTTGACCCATATACGGTTTCCCGACCGGACCTAAAAATGCTGTTGACTACGTTTGTCGGTCCGGTCGGGAAATCGTATACGGGCCAAAACGGAGGCAGCGTTTCACTCCAGTCGCTCATTGAAATACATTAGATACGGGACCGCATATGGCAGCGTGTGGTTGCCCCACCCCCGACTCTCCCAAGCCGTATACGGTCCTGTATCTTAAGAAACGTAGTGTGCATGCACCCTAACAGGTAATCAGGGAAAACTGAGGGTTGTGGTCTGCTGAAAAGCAAGTAATGGAGCGGAGGAGAAATGACATCCCTGACAAGTCCGCTCCTCTCATAATCTAAGTCAAATTTGGATAACAAAGAGGATTTAAAGGGGTGTTCCCATCTCCAAAAGTTCATTTCTAAGGAGCAACCAAACATTGCTGAGGTCAGAACTTGGTAAAGTTTTGAAGCCCCACAGAGACTTACTGGAGCTGGCCAGGCATACACGGTTTACTCCATTTATTGGGGTGACAATTTTCCTCAATTCTTATGATTGATGGGGGTCCCAATGGCCAGATCCTCACCAAATAACTTGGATCCCCTATCCTGTGGGTCGAGGACATTTTGACAGATGGGAATACTTCAAAGCACAAACTAAAATATGTAGCCTCAAAATTGTAAGGATGGAAAAGTTTTAAGAATCTCTCAAAAAAGTATGGAATCTCTCTGTGATAGACAAATGCAAGAGCCGGACCGTACTTGTTACACACCAACTATATCAATGGTATCCCACCCAGTATTTGTCTACTGATAATAGACCCAGTTCCCATCATAACACCAGTGAATCCTCATGGTTCCTATGAGATAGGATTAGTTTGTTGTGCAGTATAAAGCGGCATGAAAGAGGATTAGCAATAATTTATTGTAAAGTGGAAAATCCCCTTAACTGTGTTGACATAATGTAGTTCTCTTACGTCGGCGTAACGCATTTCAGAGAAGATTATAAATGCAAATGGTATTTGATGAAAAGAGTAAATAAAAATGGTAGTAATTAGAAATAATTCCATTAAAAACGTTGCTGTTTCCATGAAAAACAAATGGAGCTTCCTTTCAATGTCAAGTTAAACATGTACAATATTAAAGGGGTACTACGGTGGAAAACTTTATTTTAATTTTTAAATCAACTGGTGCCAGAAAGTTAAACAGATTTGTAAATTACTTCTATTATAAAATCTTAAACCTTCCAGTACTTTTTAGGGGCTGTATACTAAAGAGGAAATGCTTATCTTTCTGGATTTCTCTTCTGTTATGACCACAGTGCTCTCTGCTGACCTCTGCTGTCCATTTTAGGAACTGACCAGAGCAACATATGTTTGCTATGGGGATTTTCTCCTGCTCTGGACAGTTCCTGAAATAGACAGCAGAGGTCAGCAGAGAGTGGTCATGACAGAAGAGAAATCCAACAAGAAAAGCATTTCCTCTGTAGTATACAGCCGCTAATAAGTACTGGAAGGATTAAGATTTTTTTAATAGAAGCAATTTACAAATCTGTTTACATTTCTGGCACCAGTTGATTTAAAGAAAAAAAAAAAGTTTTCCACAGGAGTACCCCTTTAAAGAAGATATATCATGGGGAAAAACGTATCTCCTATTCAAAGCATAGGGGATAAGTTTTAGATTGCGGGGGGTCTGGCCACTAGGACTCCCTGTGATCATTTGTACAGGGCCCCTGATAGCGGCATGTCCCGACTGACACGCCCATTCCATATATCCTTATGGGAGAGCCATTTGGCTATCTCCGGCACTCCCATAGAGATATCAGGATGGGGCATGGTGGCCGCCGCTTCATGTGAGAGTAGTGACTTGCCCCTCCCTGGAAGAGCCGGGGTCCCAAACAGGAGATCGCAGGCGGTCCCTCCCAGCAGTTGGAGCCCTCCGTGATCTAAAACTCATCCTTATCCTTTGGATAGGAGATACGTTTTTCCCCATGATACTTCTCCTTTAAAGACTGTAGAACACGTAACTGGACTTTCTTGATGTTTTGAACACAGACTAGAAATTTCTGTGAAATGTTGGACGCTGAGAAGAAAACACTTTGCATATGAAATATATAGTCCCCGAGGAACCGTACATTGGTTGGAAATTTGTTCCATTAGCTCCATGGATATAGATTTATTTTCTTGAGACGCGTCCTACCAGCAAGGTCCACACAGGCAATAACACGGTTATCTCGAAAGCAAGTTTGTTTTCATAAGATAGGAGTGATCATCCCTTTAAGTTAGAGGCACAACAAGACATCTCTGGAGTCTTTGGGTGGGTAATACAAGCCTGCCGAGCTTCTCAAGGTCGTGAGTTCATCTTCGCGGTGATTAGTAGCTGTCAGACATCGATTGCTGACTGTACATGAATTATAGGAGCTTCTCGCTGCATCCTTAAGAAGTGAAGAGATGTCTGACTTCTGGGAAAGATGATTGGAAAAAGGAGAAGATACTGACAGATATTCCGGCATCATTAGGGTAGGATTTCATGTGGCCCAGGTTCAATTGAGCAACCATGCTTTACAGCAGTGGTTTCAAACTGCGGCCCTTGCAAAACTTCAACTCCCAGTAAGCCCGGACAGCCATCGGCTGTCCGGGCATGCTGGGAGTTGAAGTTTTTCAACATCTAGAGGGCCACAGCTTGAGACCACTGCATTACTGTATATCTGTTACTCTGATGGTTGGGTAGACAAGAAGTCCACTGTAGAAGGGGCCATACACCTTCAATAGCTGTCGACCAGGCTGTTTCCCCATCCCCCTTATACAAGCTCTGTTTGGTTAAGTTGTCATATTTTTTCTATAGGGGAAAGCAATAGGCCTCTGCCAAACATCTTTGACAGCAGCTTTTCTCCTGGGAAAGATAAACGTTGTTCTTTCATGCCAAATTCAGCATGTACATGTCAACCAAAGGTCTATGTGCACATGTGCAGTGTCCCACTGGGATGCCTGTGGGGCCTGTGGTTGGGTGTCGCACAGCCAGAGTCTTGTTTCATAAGTGTTTTTCATATAATGTTTTGTACTTATTATGTTGTTAAAACTATACCAAGTATGACTGATAGCAAAACAGATAACATGCATATATACACACGCGTAGCTAGGAGCCATTTAAAGAGGTAAGGGAGAAGCTTTTTGTTGTCTAGACTCTCTACTGAGGGGAAGGAAGTACAGTCAGTCTAGAGCTAGCCTCTCTAGTGAGGTATTGAGGTAGTTTCTCTGCTGAAAGAGAAATATTAACTCTCCTAAAGGATTCTGTGAGGGGAGACTGGTTGAGGACCAACTGCTCCTGTGCCAACTTGGAGTTGAAGGGTGTTCCTCATAAGAAATTGTGACTACATGGTAACCTATAGAGCCCTATGGTATCCCTAGTATACACCTGCCCTAAGCGGAGTTGATGTCCTGATAGAGAGGGCCCCGCTCAGGAACCTGCCCTGGTAAACTACGCGTCCCTACTAGAACTATCTCACTTACTAAGCCGATATGCTGTCTCTCTAAATTGGGTCAGACCCTACACATACTCTAGATAATGCAGTATGTGCATAAATGAGCCCCCGTTGTAGAGAGAAGTAGTGGATAGAAATACAGAAAGGTTAGCAATTGTTCTGTCCTGGATAGAGCATATAGGTACTGTCATAAATATGAGAAACCATAACAACACAATGCTGGTCACCAGTATATATAAGGTGTAGTTGTTAATAACAGGCCTAGACAATATGAACCAGGTATTACAATGGGCAATGAGGTAAATAAACCCCCAATGCAAATATATTTGTATGATACACCCCATATATAAATGTGACAGACAACAAGCCAAGTGTTACGCCGAGCGCTCCGGGTCCCCGTTCCTCCCCGGAGCGCTCGCCTCATCCTCGTTGCTGCAGCGCCCCGGTCAGATCCACTGACCGGGTGCGCTGCGGTACCGCCTCCAGCCGGGATGCGATTCGCGATGCGGGTGGCGCCCGCTCGCGATGCGCACCCCGGCTCCCGTACCTGACTCGCTCTCCGTCGGTCCTGTCCCGGCGCGCGCGGCCCCGCTCCCTAGGGCGCGCGCGCGCCGGGTCTCTGCGATTTAAAGGGCCACTGCGCCGCTCATTGGCGCAGTGGTTCTAATTAGTGTGTTCACCTGTGCACTCCTTATATATACCTCACTTCCCCTGCACTCCCTCGCCGGATCTTGTTGCCCTTGTGCCTAGTGAAAGCATTTCCTTGTGTGTTCCTAGCCTGTGTTCCAGACCTCCTGCCGTTGCCCCTGACTACGATCCTTGCTGCCTGCCCCGACCTTCTGCTACGTCCGACCTTGCTTCTGTCTACTCCCTTGTACCGCGCCTATCTTCAGCAGTCAGAGAGGTTGAGCCGTTGCTAGTGGATACGACCTGGTCAATACCGCCGCAGCAAGACCATCCCGCTTTGCGGCGGGCTCTGGTGAATACCAGTAGTGACTTAGAACCGGTCCACTAGCACGGTCCACGCCAATCCCTCTCTGGCACAGAGGATCCACCTCCTGCCAGCCGGCATCGTGACACCAAGCAAATAATTAGCTATCAGTCATAGACAGTGAATAGTAAACCAGTAAATGAATCAGCCATAGATGAACATGGAGAATGCAGTAAACCTATATGAATGAACTATTAGCCATTGCCAATCTCTAATGGGTCTGTGCAAAAACACAGAACCAACGACTTAAGACCTCTGGGGGTATACAGGTAATTAAATGAGCAGGGTTGCCATGAAAAATAATGATGCCATAAATAGGGAGATACTTATGTGTCCAGATGATAAAATATACACGTCTCCACGCGTTTCAATGCTCAGATAATCAGGAGACCGGTAGGAGCAGGATGCCACGAGCACGCCATACTGTGTATGTGATATCCAGATAGGTGATCGGTTAACGAGGAAGGGCGGGAGTTTGGTTAAGTGCTCAGTGAATCACACATACCTGATTCTCATTCATTGTGTGTGAACCGCATAGATCCGCCTGATGCCGCGATCACCAGAAGTGACGTATCGCATGTCATCTCCGGTTGCTGCGTCTCCAGGATACAAACAATGCTGTGATCCCGGAACTGACATGTTACATGTCATTCCCGATCACAGCGTAGCCAGGATACACAACCGATCTAAAGAAAAACACGGGAGGAGTTGGCATGTAAACATATTCAGTGTAACCTGCAAGATCATTAAAACTTAACCTCCCAATTATAGACTAGATAAATGAAAGGGGAAGGACACACTACGAATGTTGTCACTGATACAACTGATGACTCTACCCCCGAATATACCCCCGGTACATAAAATAGGGGGGTTTATTAAGGGGAGTGCATTTTGTGCACCCCTGGCAGGATATCATGAAAAATTTATACAGGATGATTACATTAGATGCGCTGACAATAAACAGAACAAATAGACACTAAGTCAGGGAAACAAGCAGCCAAAAGTAAGTGCCTTATTGAGGCCAAATGGGGCGAACGAGCGCATACGGTATATCCATCGTAGTTCTCTCTGTAAAAGTAATCTGTTGTAGTCACCCCCTCTAGGTGACGGGGTGACTACTTCTTTAACCATAAATGTAATACCATTCACATTTTCCTGATGTTTATCATGCATATATCTTGAAATAGGGGTGTTCCACTTGTGCCTAATATCACCTAGGTGCTCCCCTATGCGCCTTCTCAATTCTCGGAATGTTTTGCCCATGTAGTCCATGGGACATTGGCACTGGCACAAATAGAGCAGTCCTTTAGTTTTACAATTCGTTAGGTTTCTGGAAAATAACCTTTCCCCCGTTGTGGAACTTTTCAATTGATTGGAACATGTTATATGTGGGCATGTAACACAGTTATTGAACGGGAAGTTGCCAAATGTCGTCCTTTGCAACCAGGTACCCTGACCTTGGGGTCTAGTGTAATGACTGTGTACCAGACGGCCTTTTAGGCTCTTGCCTTTGCGATATGTGGCTAATGGGCGCCCAGCAATTACTTCCTTAATCTGTGGGTCTGCTTGCAGGATATTCCAGTACTTAAAGACGATATTATACACTAGATGGGATTTGTCATCATATGTCCCTATGATGCACATAAATCCATCTGAATTCCTAGTTTCCCGAGTGGTGAATAATTGATTCTGGTCTAGGCTCCATGAATGTACAAAAGCTGACTGTAGACACTCCATCAGGTATCCTTTAGCTCCAAACTGATCACGCAGATGTCTTGCTTGTTTATGAAATTCTGCCTCAGACGAGGCTGTTTTGGGTGTATTACTTTATGATGGTAGTCTTGTGGTGACAGTATTTTTATCCAAGTTCTAATAAATGTTAAGTTTTAGTCTACAATTGCATTTCTATATTCTGTGCTGGTAGACGACTCGAAGGTATCCAACTTTTGCTTATTCTTTATTGATGTATTATGGCAGGATTTCTTGAGTGTGTTGACACAGATGTTTGGACCACCCAAGCCAGGGAAGATTTTTCAGAGAGAGAAACTCTCACTACTCCCACATTAGTACCCTCTCTTAAGTTTACGTTTAGGGAACTAGATAGTGCATATAAATCAAACGTGAAGCCGTGGTGGGAGGTCCGGTCTCTGGAGAATTATATTCAGAATAAAATAGTTACCACTGGACTTTGGATTAACATTCTCCCAGCAGCGAGGTCTAGAACTTGGGCATTACTTGAACGTTGGAAAAATAAAGCTACAGAAAGCTTCCTGGAGTTTATGCAGATACTTCTTGACGAAGAACAGAAAATGCTAGAGATTACGACTAAACATCTGAATGAATTTATTGAAACAGCTCAATTTTTCAAGAGTAATCCAGACTATAGCCGTCAGAAGTCAATACTGCAAACATCCGTTGAAAGGTTTCAGAATTACATAAAGGACCGGAAGCACAAGCAGTTCCTCAAGGACGTATCGGACTTTAAGGAAAAGAGAGATTATATTTTTGCACAACAAGGGACTGGAGCATCGAATACCGATCTATCTTCGTCGGATTACGACACATCGGATACTGAAAGAAGAAATCCCACCTCCCAAGGATTTGGAAGAGGAGGGAACAGGGGAGAACACAATGTGGAAGAGGTAAAAGATGGCAATATACTCAGCCCCCAGCACAACAGCAAGCCGGCAACCCACTAAATATGGGAAATGGTACGTCAGGCAACTTACAAGGACAGCCATCTGGTTCAGCCTCTGCCCCTTCCTCGGCTACCACCTCTGTACTTTTTTTAGGAGGGAGTTTACACCTCCGCCACCCTGTCAAAGCAGATATCATTTCCTTAAATGATGACCTGGAAGTCATCAATCTCTCCTCAAGAGTTCTTAATGAATGGGAACTAAGAGTACTGAAAAAAAGGTCTATCATTTGTCCTGGTAACCAGATGTCAAACTTTTGAGTGGCTTAAAGATCTCCATCTATTCTGTCAGAAGTTAAAGTGGCATAGATTTTTAAAATTTCACAATAAACTTCATTGCCAGGAGTTAGGCATTTTGGGGGTATGATCTGCCAACTGTGGAACTTCTGAGCAACCTAATGGAAGAGAGTGAGAGGGAGCCTGGACAAGGACCCTTCACAGATTTAAAAGTCAAAAGTACAACTATGCCACCTATTACTGATGTTACAAGCATCGACAACTTCCTTGAATTGAACATGTGAGATTTAAATGATCCCGGAAAAAGATGTGACTAAATTTAATCTCAATCGAGAGGAAATGTTGGCACTCCACGACTTAGAAAAAAACAATAACATTATACTAAAGCCTTTTGATAAAGGTGGAAATCTGGTTATCCTTGATCACAACCCATATTGGGAAATGTGCCTTAATATTTTGAGATGCGAGACAAGTTATGTAGTGTTACCTAAAGATCCCTCCTTGGTTTTTCAGAAACAACGTTATCACATGCTATTACAGGCTTGAGAATGGCTTAATAAATGGCCAGTAATTCATTTTTTTGCATCCAATAACACCTATGGTAACCACATTCTATGGGATACCTAAGATTCACAAGGGGACATCCCCGTTGAAGGGTAGACGCATAGTCTCTGTCACTAATTCCTTAACCCAAGAAATTAGTACATATATTGATCAGATTCTCTGTCCCTTTGTTGTATCTCTTCCGTCATATGTAAGAGATACAACTGATTTCCCATGAGGTTTTGAAGAAGTCCCGGTAGAGAACTCCACGTTTCTCGCTAATATTGACGTGAAGTCGCTCTATAGTTCGATACTCCACGACCAGGGACTCAACGTTGTTGAGCACTTTTTACAGATGAGAGGTAACCAATTCTCGTCACATAACCAATTTATACTTTCACTATTCTAATTTACGTTAACACACAACTATTTTGTATTTGATAGAAAAATCTCTCACCAGCTCAGGGGAACCGCCATGGGGAGACCATGTGCTCCCAAATACGCAAATCTCCTCCTGGGCTTCTGGGAGACACAATTGTCTTCCCACTGGACAAAAATAGTTGGTCCTCTCGATTCCTATTATGGATTTATTTCATTAACGATGTTTTCATTCTCTGGGCTGGTGGCAAGGTAGAGTTTAGTGAGTTTATTGATACCCTTAACCAGAACTCCATCGGATTGTACTTCACATATGAAATCCAAGAAAGGGAATTATCTTTTCTTGATGTGAAAGTCACCCATGAGAAATCTGGTACATTATCCACAACCCTATACAGGAAATCCACTGCCACCAACTCCCTGCTTCATTGGACGAGTCATCATCCCACCTCTTTCAAAATTGGTATTCCCAAAGGACAGTATTTGCGTGTCTGGAGGGACTGCTCGTCTGAGGCAGAATTTCATAAACAAGCAAGACATCTGTGATCAGTTTAGAGCTAGGGGATAACAGATGGACTGTCTACAGTCAGCTTTTGTACATTCAAGGAGCCTACACAGGAATCAATTACTCACCACTTGGGAAACTAGGATTTCAGATGGATTTATGCACATCATAGGTACATATGAAGCCAAATCCCATCTAGTGTATCATATCATCTCTAAGTACTGCAATATCCTGCAAGCAGACCCTCAGATTAAGGAACTAATTGCTGAGCACTCATTGGTCACATATCGCAAAGGCAAGAGCCTAAAAGACCATCTGGTACGCAGTCATTACACTAGACCCCAAGGTCAGGGTACCTGGTTGCAAAAGACAGTTTGGCAACATCCCGTGCAATAACTGTGTTACATGCCCATATATAACACGTTCCAATAAATGGACAAGTTCCACAATGGGGGAAAGGCTTTTTTATCCAGAAACCTAACGAATTGTAAAACTAAAGGACTGGTCTATTTGTGTCAGTGCCAATGTCCCATGGACTATGTGGGCAAAATGTTCCGAGAATTGAGACGGTGCATAGGGGAGCACCTAGTTGATATTAGGCACAAGTGGAACGCTCCTATTTCAAGACATATGCATGATAAACATCAGGAGAATGTGAATGGTATAAAATTTGTGGTTATCGAACTATTCTCCCTGTCACCTAGAGGGGGTGACTACAACAGATTACTTATACAGAGATTACTACGTTGGCTATAATGCATGCGCATGCGCTCGTTTGCCCCATTTGGCCTCAATGAGGCACATGCTTTTGGCTGCTTCATCTAATGTTTCCCTGACTTAGAGTCTATTTGTTCTGTTTATTGTCAGCAATGCAATCATCCTGTATACATTTTTCATGATTTCCTGCCATGGGGTGCGCAAATGCACCACCTTAATAAACCCCCCTATTTTATGTACTGGGGGTATATTCAGAGTGAGTCACCAGTTATATCAGTGACAACATTCATAGTGTATCATTCCCCTTTCATTTATCTAGTCTATAATTTTATATATTGGACTCAAACTATCCGCCCTGATATCTGATATTCCATGGAATTTTATTCTCTACACCCTGATCACTATAAAATCTACGATGACCCAGTATCTATACCATAATATTATCTGATCAAGCGGGTCATGTAGTAAATAGAATGCTATTAAGGTTTGCATCAACGATCTAAACTCAACTACCTACTGACAATTGGGAGGTTACGTTTTAATGGTCTTGCAGGTTACACTGAATGTGTTTACATGCAAACCCCTCCCGTGTTTTTGTTTAGATCGGTTGTGTATCCTAGCTATGCTGTGATCGGGAATTACGTGTAACATGTCATTTCTGGGATCACAGCGTTGTTTGTATATTGGAGACTCCGCAACCGGAGATGACATGCGATACGTCACTTCTGGTGATCTCGGCATCAGTCGGATCTATGTGGTTCACACACAAGAGAATCATGAGAATCAGGTATGTGCAGTTCAATGAGCACTTAACCATGCTCCATCCTTGTTAGCAGCTCACCTATCTCGACATCACATATACAGTATGGGGTACTTGTGGCATCCGGCTCCTACCGGACTCCTGATGATCTGAGCAATGAAACGCATCAAGACATGTATATTTCATGTATACTAGGGATACCATAGGGCTCTATAGGTTCCCTTGCCCTGCTCTCCCACCCCCCTGTTTTCCCTACCTCTTCTTCATCCCCTGAACCATGGGGCTAGGGTAAGTGATAGCCAGGTGTGATACTTATTCTTATGTTTATCACTCCCTACATCCGTTTATCACCTCTTATGAGGTATATCGGTAATTTTGGTTATTTTGTGCACAATTGTTTTTGGTGTATTACTTTATGATAGTAGTCCTGAGGTGACAGGATTTTTATCTGAGTTCTAATAAATGTTAAGCTTTAGTCTACAATTGGTTTTCTAAATTGTCCCAGGTGTGCTTCAATGGGTGTGGTGACTGATGTGTGGGAGAGAGAAATGGGACCTCAAACTTACAAACAAGGGATCCTTGGACTTGTAGTTGGAGGGAGGGAACTCCAACAGCACATAGTCATTGCACAAAAAAGAAGGTAGCAGCTTTATAGTGGACTCACAGTAGACAGCATAGCCATTTAGCCCTAAGACAAGCACAAATCCTTCCTGAGCATGTCCATTACTGTCTGGCAGGTAAGTACTAAAATCACCTTCTGGTGGATAAACCATTTAAATATATTCTTAAAGATAATGTTAATATAAAAATTAAAGTTTACTTACACACCCTTTAAATATGAAAATCATGAATATCAAGCATTGTTTTCTGGTTGGTTTCCATATAACGTTAAATAATTTGGGATTCTCACTGTCAATCATTCATCAGAATAGAACTTAGGTCACCATTGGGGCCCCATGAAAAGTTTTCTTTTTGGTTCTCTTCATCCTAGTTGCTCCCCTTGCGGCACATATGGCTGTCATTTTAACTAAAGATGGTAACATTGTGTTTTGATATTCAGCTTAGATGCAATATTTAAGCACAAGCAGCGTTGTACATAGTCGGAAATCCTTGCCTTCTCTTATTATTAAATAGGATGCGGTGCATAGAGGAGATCTGTCCCTGGGACAGCATTTTATGTAATATTGAAGTCTCTCACCACTAGGGAGCTCCTGTTTATGAGCAGATTGCAGTCCTCTAAGTTATATGGGAAATATCATTTTTTTATGTAGAAAAATTTAACACATTCACTGCAATTAAATTGCAGTGAATGTATTAAAATTTTCTACATAAAAACAAAAAATCCCATATAACTTAGAGGACTGCGATCTGTTTATTTAAGTGTACCCTTTTTTTCTTTGGGGTATTGAGATATAAGCAGTAATCTCAGTTATTGTGAGGTATAGTAAGCTGCACCCTACTCTCGTTTTTCATACAGCTTCTGGTTAGGGTTCATGGAAACTGTAGATCTATGGACTTCTCTATCTCTTTAGTGAAAGCAAAGAGAAGAGGAAAGCCAACACTTATAGAAATTCTCGAATTACACACGGCACAGGAAAAGATCTTGAGGTCTCAATTCATGGACCTCTAAAAAACTCATCATGCCCCACTCCAGTGATGACCAAGGTGCTGACTGCTCTGGATCGACCAGAATGTCAGGAAGTACATAGAGTGCGCAGCATGGATGATATCCCTACCAAATGGGAAAAATAGCCTCCGACTGGTGTGTACTGTAGAGTATTATCTTATTGTACAGGAATATATGATCTAAAAAATTTAAAAATATCTAAAAAAAAGAAATAATATAAATATATATATATATATATATATATATATATATATATATATATAGAGAGAGAGAGAGAGAGATAGAAAAGGCAATTACACATAACGCATATATAACAGCAAATACTCATTTATCTAGAACCCTTACACTGCCCTAATCAACACATTTATAGCAAAGAGGGCAAAAAAAAGTTTTTTGTTTACCCAAGTAAGTCGTTGTCATTTAATTAAAAAATATATAGATTTTTAATTAGTCCTGGAAAACTCTTCTAATGGGGTCATGGGGGTCAAAGAGGCATGGCATGACACTGAGATGCCCCACGTGCCCGCTCCCTGTTTGATGAACACACAGGGGGCCCTTACCAGTGCCAAGCCCGTGGTAATCATGCCCATGAGTTGTAAATGTGGATTTCAGTATATGAGCAGTCTGTAATCGACATTCCCGCCAAATGTGCTGCATTAACACAGTGCTTGGCCCTGATGGGGATCAGTCATGGCATCAGAGCAGAGAGGCGCTGTGGTCCAATAACACAGAGAACCTCAGTCTACATCTCTTTCACATTGACTGTGTCGGCAGTTTCATAAAGTTAAAGGACATCTGCAGCCTAAATACACTTATCCCCTATCCATAGGGTAGGGGATAAGTGTTTGATCAGGGGGGGGGGGGGGTCAAACCTCTGAGACCCCCCACAATCTCCTAAATGCGGCCCCGGCATTGCTGCACTGTGCTGCGGCTAATGCGCGTAGTGTCCACCTCAGTGAGGTCGACGTATGCCCCCTCCCCATACAGCTCTATGGGAAAGGCGGGGAGGCACGAACACTGCTTCTTCACCTCTCCCATAGAGATACATGGAGGGGGCATGTCGGCCACAGCATCATGCTGCAGCCGGCACGCCTCCTGCACGGGAGAGCCGTGGCCCAAGCAGGAGATCGCGGGGGTCCCAGTGTTCGGACCCCCCCATGATTAAACACTTATCCCCTATCCTGTGGATAGGGGACAAGTGTATTTAGGCTGCAGATGTCCTTTAAAGGGGTACTCCAGTGGAAAACATTTTTTTTTTAAATCAACTGGTGCCAGAAAGTTAAATAGTGTAAATGACTTCTATTTTGAAATCTTAATCCTTCCTGTACTTACCAGCTGCTATATGCTCCAATGGAGTACTACTTTAAAGCATGTGCCAGATGCACTTTAAAGCTTGCCACACACATAAGTAAGAGAGCTGTCAGCCGAGCGTGCATGTATTCTCAGAGCTGAGAGGGAGCTAGATACTGCCAGACTCCTCTAATGGCGGCCTATCTCCTCGAGAACAAAAGGATTGTGCAGTTGAAATCCAACATACCTGATCCTTCTCTCTCCTAGACATCTGCTGTTAGGGGAGATTTGGGACGTCCCTATACACATTATATAGTTGAGCAGTCCCACAGTAATTGGCAGTTTAAAGGGGGCAGTTTACTTAAAGGGGTACTCCACCCAAAAGATAGGGAATAAGATGTCTGATCGAGGGGGTCCAGCTGCTGGGACTCCCATGACCTCCGTGCAGGTATCCGGCATTCTGAACATTATGTTCAGAACGCTGGGTTTGGTCGGCCATGGTTGTGATGTCACGCCACACCCCCTCCATTCATGTCTATGGGAGGGGGGCGTCACGCCCCCCTCCCATAGACATGAATGGAGGGGGCGTGGTGTGATGTCACGAGGGGGCATGGTGAGAAATCACGACCATGGCCGCCCAAACCCAATGTCCTGAACAGCCAGACCCCGGCAATCAGACATCTTATCCCCTGTCCTTTGGATAAGGGATGAGATGTCTAGGGATGGAGTACCCCTTTAATCTTTTGGTCAATTAATTTTGTGCAGTTGAATTTTAACAAATATAGAAAGTGAATAGAAAACTGCATTTCTATGCGCTTCTTGCTGATCCAGATTGATGGTAGACAGTTTGAGCTGCTCCGTAACTGTCTTTTTACTCTTTTACATCTTTATTAACCACTTTTTCCACATTTGACTTTGTTTGCGTCTTCTCTTCCGGCATTGGTTAGGCTACTATTTTTTTTTCCGACTTCATTTTGGTGTTGTCTTTGGATCTGTGTTAAAGTAAGATTATATATCTCTATTTCTACCCTGTAACCACTTTCTCCAATGTCTTTTCATTCCACTAAGGCTACCTGGAGAATTAATTAGTGGAGAATCTTCTTACACTAAGAGACAAACTGAAGTTACGAGAAAAGAAGGTCAAACAGGTAAAATACGCAAATTATTTTAACTCTAGTATTGCGAAACTAGGCAAAGCCCATATATATGGCAGGATTGTGCACTTATGAGCCACAGGGGGAGGGACATAGTCATTTGTTAATAGTTGTGGTCTTATAACTACTATATAGCCTGACCCCATAGAGATAGCAGCAGCAGTATACTCATAGAGCTGGAGGGGAAGTTTATAACTACTATATATCCTGATCTAATACATATAGCAGCAGCAGTATACAGATAGAGCTGGAGGAGTATATAAATACTATATATCCTGATCCAATAGAGCCAGCAGAAGTATACAGATAGAGATGGAGGGGAGGTGTATAACTACTATATATCCTGATCCAATAGAGCCAGCAGAAGTATACAGATAGATCTGGAGGGGAGGTGTATAACTACTATATATCCTGATCCAATAGAGATAGCAGCAGTATACAGATTGGGCTGGAGGGGAGTTGTATAACTACTATATATTCTGATATCATAGAGTTAGCTGAAGCAGCAGTATATAGATAGAGCTGGAGGGGATGTGTATAACTTCCATATATCCTGATCTCAAAGAGATAGCAGCAGCAATATACAGATAGAGCTGGAGGGGAGGTCTATAACTACTATATACCCTGATCTCATAGAGATAGCAGCAGTATACAGATAGAGCTTGGGAGGAGATGTATAACAATTATATATCCTGATCCCATAGAGATAACAAATAGAGCTGGAAGAGGAGGGATCTGTGAGCTGCTCGAATTGATCAGGTAGGTTATGATGTTATCCTGTAGTTCACAGTAAGTCAGCTGACCGAGAACTGACATCCTGTTGTGACCAATAATCACGGAAAGATTTGGAGAGTCAGACTGGTGATCATGTGACCAAGTTAAAGTAATAAAACACATGGATACAATAGTGCTGGAATGAAACAAATGGCGCTATAGGACTAGTGATGAGTGTGAGCGTGCATGACATGGGCCAAAAAACAAACAAATCAAAAACAAGCCCAGAGTTCTTCTATAGAGTATGAATTAATTTCAGTAGCTGCCACAAACCGCCATAAACTTCTAAAAATATACAAAAAGAGTTCGCCCAGTAAAGACAGGAAATAGTTAATACTGCGCTATAAAAGAACACGTGGCTTGATAACCTTGTCACGTTTTTTTTTTTCTTGCAGAGATTTTTTTTTTTTTTTTTAAAGCTTTTGGCTTTTCTGCTGCTGCTGAATTCCCGGTTTTGCTTTATTCAGTTCAAAGCTTCAGATCCTAACTTCACATTGTTCTGTCCTTGTTTGAAGCAGAGGATAGCTATTCTAACAAACCGCTGTTAGATCTGTGTGTTACCTTTCCACCGGGATATGAAATCCATAGCCGGCCGCTCTGCGCTTCTCACATATTCTTTTTTTTTTTTTTTTTTTTAAAGCTATTTCTGTACTTCACGGGATTCTTGGTCACCACAGATTGTGGGCAATTTTTTTTACCCGCAGTAGAATATTCTACCTTTGTAGGTTAATTGATTAATTATTCTCTTTTTTTTCTATTGCACTTTACACTTTTATAAAAAAAAATAAAAAATAAAAACGAAAATAGAATTACAGGACGCGTTGCTAACCTCACCGCCAAGGTTATATCCGGCATAAATATGTTCGGTTGCATCTCTCACTCCTGAGCGTTCAAAGACACATAAATCACCCCGCAGACCGGGTGTAGGCAGCCGCAGTCCTAGACTTTAATGAAATCCATATTAACAGATATGTGCCCGGAAAAGTCAAAAAATCGAGCGGTGTCCCTGCTAAGAGGTTAAAGGATCCGAATGGGTGCCGGAGGCGAGAAAGGGATTTTCACAAAGGGTGCTCATAATTTGCCTTTCATCAAACATTCATATTCTATCTATTCTATCTATTGCTTATAAAATATTCAGCATGCTGCTGTACATAGATGTAGAAAAAAAGTACAAGAGTATAAAAAGTATATCGAAAGCAATATTAGGGTACAGGCACTGCCATGGACTCTTTGGTCATGACTCCAAATATGTGTCATAAAATGACTAGCGTAGAAAAACAAGCAAAAAATGAAAATAAAAAACTTAATTTTGTGATGCTCTGTGAGGAGCTGTTTATGCTATATGTGCCTGTATGGGCACACCAAGTGGTCAGGATGTGAATTACAGCTTGTTGAGGGTCTTGACAGTATGCCACTATAGCGTGTTGTATTTCAACCAGTCTGCCTCCAGCTTGCTACAACTCCCAGCTTGCCCTGACAGCCATTGGCTATTTCATATAAAATATTTATGTGGTGGCCCAGTACAGGAGTTGCCTCCTGTACCCTTCTCTGTCCTGTGTGGCGGACTCTATTTCAGAGCCTTCTGAGTCCACCTTCAATATATGTGCCTTAAATGGTTAACAATGTCTTATGTTCTTTATTGAATTGTCTTTCTAATGTTCATATGCCTTTAAATTTTGTTACCAAGTCCTGTGTAACCAGGGAAGGTGTCAGTGACCCGGTGACTTGTGGGTGACCTATAGGACCCCTCCAAATTGCTCCCATATAAACCAAGGGAGGAGCTAGTTCAGTCTGTTGAGTCTGTTGAGTCTAAGCTGAGGAGCAGTACAGTCAAGACCTGAGAGTGTCTGGTGTCCTGAGGAGACCCAGGGCCTAACCATGCAGCCATGCAGCCATCACCATGTGCCCCACAGGTTAACGTCAAAGCCTGATAAGCAATTACAGGGGAGAAGTTTAGTCAGTCATAGTCAAGTCAGTCAAGTCTGCTGAAGTCAGCGTGGGTCTGCATAATTCAGTTCAAATCCACTGCAAGTGCCAGCGAGCCCACAAGTCTCTGGTCATCTCCTTGGGCCTAACTAAGCTGTAAAGACTATTCCATCTGTCTGCCTCAGTAATGCTGCTATTGTTCCGTAACTTTGCATCGGAGGGATTATTTGCCCCGTTCCTGGCCCAGGAACCAGCGGCCATACCTCGGGTGGTGTAGAGGATAACCACGCCCTGGCATCACAAATACACAAGGGGGTTAATGCCATCTGCCCCTAGGGTAATAACATCTGCCCTTTCATCGCACCCTCACCACATGTAGCATGCTGCTGTACAGAGGTGTAAAGAAAAGTCTATAGGAAGAAGCGATATAAAGGTTCAGGTACTGCCATGTACTCATACAGATGAGTCCTTCCTTACCTTTGGTCATGACTCAACGTATCCCAAAATATGTATCATAAGATGACCAGCTTAGAAAAAAGAAAAAAAAACATGATTTCGTAATTCTCTGTCAGGAGCTGTTTGTGCTATATGTGCCTGTATGTGCACACCAAGTGGTCGTAAATTAAATTACTGCTAGTAATTGTGTCCGGGCATGTTGGGAGTTGTAGTTTTGAAAAAGCTGGATGCACCTTGGTTGGGAAACACTGCTTTAATTAGCAATTATACCAGCATGTAATAATGGGATATATGTAATATATATATGCAGTATTCTTTTTTTTTCTCTTTTTTTTTTTAAGTACAGAGTTAATATGATTTTATACCAGTAATTAATGTCCAAACACCAGCATTTACATGATACGGTGCTTGAATGATTCTATTTTAATAGCTTTCTCCTTGCAGAAGGGATCAGCCAAACGCAACAGCAAAAGGGATGGTGGTACTCTGTTTAATAGGCTCTAGGGGAATGAGATAAAGTGCCAATCTCTTAAGACGATAAGCCCCCCTTTTTTTAATGATCTTGATCATTTTATTTTCAGAATTACGAGGAACAATGGCCACAAATAGTGGGACTGGAATCTCATCAGGGAAAACAAGCTGCTTTGAAGAATAATCCGTTCATAATGCCCTAAATCCACAAAAGATGTTACAAACGCCATATGTCGTGCTGTACGCAAGAAGGCCGGGGTGAGACAATGTCTACTCTGATACCTAGAACTTTCATCACAGTCAACAGAATGGGATTGTGCCTTGTATCATGGTCTAAGTAACATTTTACCTATGTGGCCTTAGTATCTTTTAACTTAACCCCTTAAGGTCACAGCCAGTCTTCATTCTAAAGGACAGGGGATAAGTTTTCGATCACAGGGAGTCTGATCAATGGGACCCCCCACGATCTCCTGAACGGGGCCCCGACAGTGTGCTGGAAGTGGCCGTTCCGACCCCTGCAGGAAGCCTTGGCCGACATGCCCCCTCTATGTATCTCTATGGGATACATGAAGGGGGTGTGTCGGCCGCCGCTCCGTGCGAGGGTCGGCACGCCCCCATCCAGGAGACTGCCTGGATCCCAGTGCTCGGACCCACCTCAATCTATAACTTATTTCCTATGCTTTGGATAGGGGATGATATCTTTCACTACACTGCTCCTTTAATAACTATGTTTATTTTTGGGTGAAATAAATCCTGGCTTGTCTCTGTAGCTGACTCTCTCTACAAAGACAAAAAACAGGAAGTGTGGACAGAGAAGCAGGGCTCTGTACACTGAGGACAAGCAGGGCTCTGTACACTGAGGACAAGCAGGGCTCTGTACACTGAGGACAAGCAGGGCTCTGTACACTGAGGACAAGCAGGGCTCTGTACACTGAAGACAAGCGGGGCTCTGTACACTGAGGACAAGCGGGGCTCTGTACACTGAGGACAAGCGGGGCTCTGTACACTGAGGACAAGCGGGGCTCTGTACACTGAGGACAAGCGGGGCTCTGTACACTGAGGACAAGCGGGGCTCTGTACACTGAGGACAAGCGGGGCTCTGTACACTGAGGACAAGCGGGGCTCTGTACACTGAGGACAAGCGGGGCTCTGTACACTGAGGACAAGCGGGGCTCTGTACACTGAGGACAAGCGGGGCTCTGTACACTGAGGACAAGCGGGGCTCTGTACACTGAGGACAAGCGGGGCTCTGTACACTGAGGACAAGCGGGGCTCTGTACACTGAGGACAAGCGGGGCTCTGTACACTGAGGACAAGCGGGGCTCTGTACACTGAGGACAAGCGGGGCTCTGTACACTGAGGACAAGCGGGGCTCTGTACACTGAGGACAAGCGGGGCTCTGTACACAGGGCTCCGTGCAGTGAGGCTCTGTGACATGCTCACACAGCAGACTGACAAGCCAGGAGCCTGCATGTGGTTTGTCTCCGCACAGAGACAAAGGCCAATAGTTGCAGGGACAAGCCAGGGTTTTTTCACCTAAAAATATACAAATTTATTAACATATATATATATATATATATATATATATATATATAAAATGGTATTATCTACATTATTATATTAAAAAGTTTTTTGCTAACGACAGGTACACTTTAAATTATACCTATCTTTACATGCTAGTACTATACTACTTTTCACCAAAGAAGTATGTTTTAATTTGCCCTATTCTGACCTCTATGGGGACGTATGATTTTTTTTGCCGGTATTGACTGTTATCACCAGCTGCTGCTGTGGGGAGGAGACATAGTATTATACAGCAGCCATTCAAATAAATTGTGTTGCCCAACCATGGTGCCCACAGCTATTGCAAAACTACAACTCCCAGCCTGGCCAGTGGCAAATCCTCAACTCACAAAGAGTCATCCTCCAACACACAGAAGAGGAACCTGCCCCCCCCCCCCCCCCATGGAGGAAACCTATAAGGCGACAGTGTTTCCCAACCAGTGTACCTCCAGGCAGCATGATTGGGAAACACTGATCTATGTAATAAATAAACTCTGGGTGCACCGCCAATACTTTGTGGCTCTTCGCTTTATTTAAAGGGGTACTCCACTGGAAAACTTTTTTTTTAAGTTAACTGGTGCCAGAAAGTTAAACAGATTTGTAAATTACTTCTATTTAAAAATCTTATTCCTTCCAGTACTTATCAGCTGCTGTATGATGCACAGGAAGTTATTTCCTTTTTGAATTTCTTTTCTGTCTGACCACAGTGCTCTCTGCTGACACCTGTCAGGAACTGTCCAGAGCAGGAGCAAATCCCCATAGCAAACCTTTCCTGCTCTGGACAGTTCCTGACATTGACAGAGGTGTCAGCAGAGAGCACTGTGGTCAGACAGAAAATAAATTAAAAAAGAAAATAACTTCCTCTGGAGCATACAGCAGCTGATAAGTACTGGAATGATTAAGATTTTGAAATAGAATGAAATTACAAATCTGTTTAACTTTCTGGCACCAGTTGTTTTAAAAAAAAAAAAATGTTTTTCAGGGGAGTGCTCCTTTAACCCTTTCCCGACCCATGACATACTTGTACGTCATGGGTCGACTCCCATTCTGTAACGCGGGGCCACGGCCGCGCGCTATTAACCCTTTAGATGCGGCGTTCAAAGTTGAACGCCGTGTCTAAAGTGAAAGTAAACTAATGCCATTAAGCTAAGGGAGCTGTTCGGGATAGCCGCGGTGAAATCGCGGCATCTCGAACAGCTTACATGACAGCCGGAGGGCCCCTACCTGCCTCCATGCTGTCTGATCACCGAATGACTGCTCAGTGCCTGAGATCCAGGCATGAGCAGTCAAGTGGCAGAATCATTGATCACTGGTTTCCTATGAGAAACCAGTGATCAATGTAAGAGATCAGTGTGTGCAGTGTTATAGGTCCCTATGGGATAATAATGATCAGTATAAGAGATCAGTGTGTGCAGTGTTATAGGTCCCTATGGGATAACAATGATCAGTATAAGAGATCAGTGTGTGCAGTGTTATAGGTCCCTATGGGATAACAATGATCAGTGTGTGCAGTGTTATAGGTCCCTATGGGAGCTATAACACTGCAAAAAAAAAAAAGTGAATAAAGATCATTTAACCCCTTCCCTAATAAAAGTTTGAATCACCCCCCTTTTCCCATTTAAAAAAAAAACTGTGTAAATAAAAATAAACATATATGGTATCGCCGCGTGCGGAAATGTCCGAGTTATAAAAATATATTGTTAATTAAACCACACAATCAATGTCGTACGCGCAAAAAAATTCCAAAGTCCAAAATAGCGTATTTTTGGTCACTTTTTATATCATGAAAAAATTAATAAAAAGTGATCAAAACGTCAGATCAATACATAAATGGTACCGCTAAAAACTTCCGATCACGACGCATAAAATGAGCCCTCATACCACCCCTCATGCGGAAAAATAAAAAAGTTATAGGGGTCAGAAGATGACAATTTCAAAATTATACATTTTCCTGCATGTAGTTATGATTTTTTCCAGAAGTACGACAAAATCAAACCTATATAAGCAGGGTATCATTTTAATTGTATGGACCTACAGAATAAAGAGAAGGTGTCATTTTTACCGAAAAATGTACTGCGTAGAAACGGAAGCCCGCAAATTTTACAAAATTGTGTTTTTTCTTCAATTTCGTTGCACAATGATTTTTTTTTCCGTTTCGCCGTAGATTTTTGGGAAAATTGACTGATGTCATTACAAAGTAGAATAGATGACGCAAAAATTAAGCCATCATATGGATTTTTAGGTGCAAAATTGAAAGAGTTATGTTTTTTTAAAGGTAAGGAGGAAAAATCGAAAGTGCAAAAACGGAAAAACCCCGGGTCATGAAGGGGTTAATAAACTCCAATCCCACTCTTTGTTATGTTCATTAACCCTTAGTAGGACAACACCAGGGGTCAAGTCCTGGGAAAAAAAAGTGTGGGAACTTACCCAAGTGTTCCACTGCTTATGGGAACGGTGTTCCTGCTGTGAAAAAGTGCAGGAACTCAGTTTCAATGCATTCCTGCAGGATTTGAGCCCTGGGCCCTGCCATTCATACTGCTCATGTTTTTGACTGTTCCAAAGGTGAAATCCTACTAAGAAATAATTTTTATGAACTCAGACACTAAGGTTTTTTTAAAAATATATTTTGAAAAAAATAATTCTCTATAAAATCTCCAGACCTCCCCGGAAAACCATTTACCGTCACCATGTGCTTCCACCAGCTATTGCACATTTATCCACATTTCAATTCTTTACAATGGCAAACACACAGGACACTAAAGTGAAGGGAAATAACTTAATAAGTTTCCTTCTATTGTAAGCGCTCGCCAAGTAAAGTACTTGTTGACCTTCCGGGCGAATGAGATCCATCTTGATTCAGCGGTTAATTACGACAAGTACCATAACTTAATGCGTCTGGTAACACTTCACTCTCCTCCTATTAACCGGCGGCTCTTAAAGACGACGGGAAAGAAAAAGAAAGAAAAAATCTGATTTATTATTTCCCAGGGAGAGGAGAAAGCTCGCCAGATTCCAATCTATTCATCTCAACCCGATTAACAATTCACATTGGGCTTATTCACCCGGAAAACAGATATTGGTCTCCTTGGAGTTCGGAACTAAGTTTGGGAAGGGCCGACGATTATATGTATATATATATATATATATATATATATATATATATATATATATATGTGCAAAGCAGCTCATCACACCACCTTCTCAGGTAGCATGCCCTAAAATCAGCTCCGGCTCCAGTTACAAAGTATATATATATATGTATCTGTGTGTGTATAGGTAATATACTAAATGGTAAATGGTACATATATTAGTTCCTTAGGCTTAGGGTGTCTCCAGCTGTTGCAAACCTACAACTCCCAGCAGCCTATGGCAAATCCTCAACTCACAAAGAGTCATCCTCAGCACACAGAAAAGGAAGAACCCCACGATGAGGAAACCTCAAAGACAGTGCTTCCCAACCAGAGTGCCTTCAGCTGTTGCAAAACTAAAACTCCCAGGCTGTCCAGCCATGCTGGGAGTTGTAGTTTTGCAACAGCTGAAGGCACTCTGGTTGGGAAGCTGTGCCTTAGGGAAGGGCTATGAGTAGTCTTATAGTTATCCAGTTCTATAATGGTATTTTCTATTACAGGGTTCCATACAGGGCTGGTGCAAGGATTTTTGCCCCCCCTAGGAAAAAGCTAATTTTGCCACCACCTTGACTCTGCCCATTGGCTCCACCCTTTGACACGCCCCACCTTACTATTAAGGAGACACACTGTAACAAACCTCCTCCTCATGTAATCACCTTACTATTAAGGAGACACACTGTAACAAACCTCCTCCTCATGTAATCACCTTACTATTAAGGAGACACACTGTAACAAACCTCCTCCTCATGTAATCTCCTTACTACTGGGGTGACACACTGTAACAAACCTCCTCCCCATGTAATCTCCTTACTACTGGGGTGACACACTGTAACAAACCTCCTCCTCATGTAATCTCCTTACTACTGGGGTGACACACTGTAACAAACCTCCTCCTCATATAATCTCCTTACTACTAAGGAGACACACTGTAACAAACCTCCTCCTCATGTAATCTCCTTACTACTGGGGTGACACACTGTAACAAACCTCCTCTTCATGTAATCTCCTTACTACTGGGGTGACACACTGTAACAAACATCCTCCTCATGTAATCTCCTTACTACTAAGGAGACACATTGTAACAAACCTCCTCCTCATGTAATCTCCTTACTACTAAGGAGACACACTGTAACAAACCTCCTCCTCATGTAATCTCCTTACTACTGGGGTGACACACTGTAACAAACCTCCTCCTCATGTAATCACCTTACTACTGGGGTGGCACACTGTAACAAACCTCCTCCTCATGTAATCTCCTTACTACTGGGGTGACACAGTGTAGCAAACCTCCTCCTCATGTAATCTCCTTACTACTGGGGTGACACACTGTAACAAACCTCCTCCTCATGTAATCTCCTTACTACTGGAGTGACACACTGTAACAAACCACCTCCTCATGTAATCTACTTACTACTGGGGTGACACACTGTAACAATCCCCCTCCTCATGTAATCTCCTTACTACTGGGGTGACACACTGTAACAAACCTCCTCTTTATGTAATTATCTTACTACTGGGGTGACACACTGTAACAAACCCCTTCCTCATGTAATCTCCTTACTACTGGGGTGACACACTGTAACAAACCTCCATCTCGTGTAATCTCCTTACTACTGGGTGACACACTGCAACAAACCTCCTCCTCATGTAATCTCCTTACTACTGGGGTGACACACTGTAACAAATCTTCTCCTCATGTAATCTCCTTACTACTGGGGTGACACAGTGTAACAAACCTCCTCCTCATGTAATCTCCTTACTACTAAGGAGACACACTGTAACAAACCTCCTCCTCATGTAATCTCCTTACTACTGGGGTGACACACTGTAACAAACCTCCTCCTCATGTAATCACCTTACTACTGGGGTGGCACACTGTAACAAACCTCCTCCTCATGTAATCTCCTTACTACTGGGGTGACACAGTGTAGCAAACCTCCTCCTCATGTAATCTCCTTACTACTGGGGTGACACACTGTAACAAACCTCCTCCTCATGTAATCTCCTTACTACTGGAGTGACACACTGTAACAAACCACCTCCTCATGTAATCTACTTACTACTGGGGTGACACACTGTAACAATCCCCCTCCTCATGTAATCTCCTTACTACTGGGGTGACACACTGTAACAAACCTCCTCTTTATGTAATTATCTTACTACTGGGGTGACACACTGTAACAAACCCCTTCCTCATGTAATCTCCTTACTACTGGGGTGACACACTGTAACAAACCTCCATCTCGTGTAATCTCCTTACTACTGGGTGACACACTGCAACAAACCTCCTCCTCATGTAATCTCCTTACTACTGGGGTGACACACTGTAACAAATCTTCTCCTCATGTAATCTCCTTACTACTGGGGTGACACAGTGTAACAAACCTCCTCCTCATGTAATCTCCTTACTACTGGGGTGACACACTGTAACAAACCTCCTCTTTATGTAATTATCTTACTACTGGTGTCACACACTGTAACAAACCTCCTCATGTTATCTCCTTACTACTGGGGTGACACACTGTACCGAACCTCCTCCTCATGTAATCTCCTTACTACTGGGGTGACACACATCAGAAGGGGGTTATGGTGGTATGGAGTATGTGGTTCGGATGCTGGCTGTCAAACTTTCTTGTGGCGGGCAGAGCAGCGCCCCCATCAAGAGCATTTGGCGCTCTAGGCAGCTGCCTATTATGCCTATAGGCAGAGCCCGCCCTGGTTCCATAGTCTGTGGCTCTCCAGCTGTTGCAAAACTACAGGCCACGTTGGGAGCTGCAGTTTGTAGAGTCTAGAGGGCCATGGGTCTGAGGCATCCATTTATTTATATGATGCCTATAGATAAAGCCAGGGTGTATGTGGGTAGTAACTGAATAATGGTTATTGTAGTCTAGATACAAAGTATTTAAAGGGGTATTCCAGGAAAAAACTTTTTTTTTTATATCAACTGGCTCCAGAAAGTAAAACAGATATGTAAATTACTTCTATTAAAAAATCTTAATCCTTTCACTAATTATCAGCTGCTGAAGTTGAGTTGTTGTTTTCTGTCTGGCAACAGTGCTCTCTGCTGACATCTCTGCTTGTCTCGGGAACTGCACAGAGTAGAAGAGGTTTGCTATGAGGATTTGCTTCTAATCGGGCCGGTTCCCGAGACAGGTGTCATCAGAGAGCACTTAGACAGAAAAGAACAACTCAACTTCAGCAGCTCATAAGTACTGAAAGGATTAAGATTTTTTTTAATAGAAGTAATTTACAAATCTGTTTAACTTTCTGGAGCCAGTGGATATATATAAAAAAGTTTTTTTCATGGATAACCCCTTTAACTAAGAGCTTGAAAGAGGTGAAAGAGATTAGCTCCATAGAGCCAGGCATATAACGGTAAACAGCAGTCAGTGATAGTGATTTGGAAGTCCCGTTTTTATTTTTCAATGTACAAAAAAGGAGAACCTTTACATGCAGGCACAGTCTATAAAGTAAATCCTGCTTGTCCAAGCACTAACTCACATTAATCTTCATTATCTATATAGGTGGCTTACTACTAGCCACCCAACAAATAGTCACAAAAATCTGCTACTCATACAAATCCTTTTTGAGACTGCAAACCTTAACTTAATCTCAATGACATCATCCTTATCTCACTCATGTTGTGCTTTATATCCTCTCTATTGTTTATATGAAGTCTGGACAAG
Source organism: Hyla sarda (assembly GCF_029499605.1). NCBI lineage: Eukaryota > Metazoa > Chordata > Amphibia > Anura > Hylidae > Hyla > Hyla sarda. Next base: position 27,369,800 of record NC_079194.1, read on the forward strand.
GTGACAAGCTGTCTTCAGCACCTATGCTGATTTTGGTCACACTGAAAGCCTGGACTAGCCAGGAAGGGAATTAAAAGCTCCACTACCTACCTGCCCTTCATTCCTTAAAGGGGTACTCCGACCCTAGACATCGTATCCCCTGTCCAAAAGGATAGGGGATAAGATGTCTGATCGCGGGGTCCTACCGCTGGGGACCCTCGCGATCTCTACTGCAGCACCCCCTGTTTTTCAGCTGCACAAAGCGAGTATCGCTCTGTGGTGAGGACGGGCGATGCAGGGGACGGACGTGACGTCATGATACTCCGTTCCCTGCATTGCCCGTTATCAGCCACAGAGTGATCCTCGCTTTGTGCAGCTGAGAAATGAGGGTGCTGAAGGAGAGATCGCGAGGGTCCCCAGCGGTGGGACCCCCACAATCAGACATATATCCCCTATCCTTTGTAAAGGGGATAATGTATAGGGGATAAGATGTCTAGGGGCTGAGTACTCATTTAAAAAGCAATGCCTGAAAGCAAACTTTACAAAAGGTTCTTTAGCAGCTGTCGTCTATTAAGGATTTCACACTGTCCAGAATTTCCAGCACGTCACCCACCCTTCCATGGATGAAATATGCTCTTCATGAAACCTGGTTGATACTTATGAAAGGTTCATTGGGGAAATATAGCGACCCGACCTCCATTCCTGTCACTGTTTTACAGAGGGGTCTAGATTGGCCAAGAAGGAAATGAAAGACCCCACTACCAACCTACCTTTCATTCCATAAAATTCAAATGTTTTTTAGAAGCTCTGGTCTTCTAGGGATTTTATACTATCCAGGATTTCTCTATCTCACCCATCCTTCCCTAGATGAGATATGCACATTCTGAAACCTGGCAGATCCGCATGACAGGTACTTTGGGGAAACCTAGCGATCCCAACCACCATTTCTGTCACTGTGGAACAGGGTCTGTGTTGTCTTCACATGAAAGGAATATACAAAGCTTTCCTTATTCCATAATAGCTTATTGCCAAAGTGCACCCACTAGCAGGTAGCCTTTAAGGCCATTTAGTCTAATCTCACATGTGGGGCCCCTCTCAATGTCTGGGACTGGTTGGAGAAAAGGAAAGAAACTAAAGTAGGAGACGTGGCTAAATAGATGTGACCATAGGAGAGGCTGGAAAGAGAACAGCTGGAGCCACAGATCTACAGCAGGAAAGAAGCAGCAGGGTGATGAGAACTGCTGCAGGACATTATACATATCTCAGCCTTGTCTGATCACATCACAGGGTACGATGATATGTGACTCTCTAGTGTCCATTCCTTATGCTGCTGTTTTATTATGTTACATGTAGGACTACAGTCTAGTTACGTCTGCACATGTTAGCAGGACCCAGTTGGAAGTCAGTGCCAACCCTGGTTATTGATTTATATATAGTGGCCTAGATATCGGTATCTAGGCCACCAAATAAATCTGTAACCAGGGTGAGCACTGACTTCCAACTGGGTCCTGCCAAATGCTGAATTAGCTATAATGTGTCAAAGACATAATTCCGGGCTTTCAATGACATATGTTACTTAACTACTTAGGAACGATCCTTTATATGATGTAAATGTAATAGCAAATCTAAAAATCTGTCACCCTTATCATCAATACCCCTGCATTCATACCACTGGGTTAGTCTCAATGACCGGTTGTGGGGGCTGGAGCAGGCTGACCTTATTATCAACTAATAGGGCTTCTTTTTCCAAAATTCTTTACCCTAACGTTGCCTTGAATCTGGTTAAAGATTCAAATTATTAATTCTACAGATTTAATACAATACAAGATCAAAATCTGCCAGCAAAAGCCTCAACAGGCTGCTATTCACCTCACCACCACTAGGTGGCCACACATTGTCAGAGATAGCATAAACAACTCACAACAGAGTATGAAAAAATCATGCTTTCTTTCTAACAGGGGAATCTCATGACACACATTAGATTCAGCAGTGTAGGAAAAAATAGAACAGAGAGGCGCTGTAAGTGTCGTTACTGATATCAGGTGCAATATGATGCAATGTTGTGCCCAGAGGACACAACACCAGAGACACATAACATCAGAGACACATAACATAGTATTCCTGGCATAGCCTGTATCCAGCCATGTTCTCCAGGCAGGGAGAAGAGCCAGAAGCAAACATGCAAAGCTTCAGACAAAAGTAGATACTCAGTTGGGGAGATTTATCAAAACCTGTGCAGAGGAAGAGTGGTGCAGTTGCCCATAGCAACCAATCAGATTGCTTCTTTCATTTTCCACAGGCCTTTATCAAAACCTGTGCAGAGGAAGAGTGGTGTAGTTGCCCATAGCAACCAATCAGATTGCTTCTTTCATTTTCCACAGGCCTCTTTAGAGGCCTGTGGAAAATGAAAGAAGCAATCTGATTGGTTGCTATGGGCAACTGCACCACTCTTCCTCTGCACAGGTTTTGATAAATCTCCCCCAGTGGCCCCAAAATGATTAGGAGATTGTATATATCGAAGTGGACAAGGTAAAATAGCCCTCCCTCATTCACAATTCATTGACGTCTTCCCTGAGTCTACTGTGCTGTGCTGGGTCTCTTCATCCAATCACTACAGGCTGCTCTGTAACCCCCTCCTGTTTGTTTTCATGCTGCAGTCCGACAGGACAGGAGTGAGCACAGAGGAGTGGTAGCCCCTCCCTCACTTTGTGGACTTTGTCCCAGCTTGTGCCTCAGCTGGGACAAAGATGATGATGCAGCCGGACAGGGTTATGTTCTGGATTGTATGGGGACCCCCTAGTGGTCTTTTTATTAATAAGCCATAATTTCTATAAAAATGAGATAAAACATTTCTATAGAGTACTTTAGAGAGTTTAAGGCAGAATACATCTGTACCAGGTAGTGAGAACCAGCCAAAACTTGGCTTACTTAATTTTTCGGATGAGGGGGCCAAGTAAAGCAGCTACTATATCTCCTTTTTAATTTTTCCCTCCTCTTCTTATTTTGGCCTTTTTTCCCCATTTCACCATCCTTCCCCATTTTACCTCGTCTGTCTCTCACCGCGAAGCTATTAAAAATGATTTGTTATCTCTTGGTGTTGCCCCATTTCTACTTGTATATTCCTCTCAGAATTATCACACATTGAACTAAATTTCTGTTTAAGTGAACATTTTCTTTTTCATTTTCCATGCAATTAACACACTAATTTCATTATCCTACCTAAGCCGCTTGCCGACTGAAGCGCGTTTTAATAATTCTGCGTGGTATTGCTCATCTGGCAGCGAAAGGGCTAATTTTGATAGCTCATATATTTTAATGGGCTGTTGCCAGCCTCTAGTATCATAGCAGCTAATCCTTGTTATCTGTCCAGTCCCCCGTTGCAAAAAAGGCTCTCCAGAATTTAATCCCACCCTGATGGGAAAGACAGCATTTTTTTACTGTTCGGCATGAAACATTTTGTTCAGGACCTGAATCCGTCCACAGAGCATACCTAGATAAGCTGCTAATCCTCGCCTGGCAGGAACACGTACCCAGGAGACATGAGGATACGTTGCTTGTATTTATTTTCTTACCTGCCCAGGATATTATATGGGGAGAAGTTATATCCAACACGCAGAGTGTCTTAGGCTTAAAAAATGAATAACATTTTTTCCCGATATACATGGATTGGTACAATCACGCATGTTGTACGTAGGATTTGCGCATTTGAAACATACTCAGGGTTGGATTACCCAAAATGCTTGCGTAGTCTCGTAAGGGGATGAAAGATCATAGGGAGGGTAGAGAAATAATCTAAGCCGAGGAAAACAGAAGTACAAGCACAAGTTCTCATTGAAGAGACACAGTTGGTATATGGAGATGTACAGGCAACACTACATGGGAAATATAATGCAAATGAACTCTACCGTGAAGAAGAAAACAGGATAGAGGATAAATGTCTGATTGAGGGCGATCACAGCAGTCGGGCCCAACAACTCAACCATCCTCAGAGCACTCTGGCCACCACCTTCTGAGATGAGCGGGCATGACGGTCTGCTGAGCCAATCACCGGCTGGGGTCCCGTCTCTGGTCCGTCACTTTTGCTCATCTCTGATAAGAAGCCAGAGCGCTCCAAACATGGGTGAGTTGCTGGGCCCCGTGCAGGTGGGTCGGACCCCCCAAAACCAGACACTTATCCCCTATCCTATCCTGTGACTTCCCCATTGTATCTCTTTTAAAGGAAAACTGTCAGCCTGTTGACCCCCACCAAACCAAATACATTGGGTTATAGTGTGGGTGAACAGGAGTCCAACAAGGGGTCACTTACTTAAATATGTCCAGTAGGTCATGAGATATGTCCCCTAGAATATCCTATGCTAAATTCAACTAACTCAGAACGCCTGGGTGCTGGCACGGAGATCGCGGGGTTTCCAGTGGCCGGACACCCTTACGATCGGACATCTTATTCCCTATCCTTTGGATAGGAGATAAGATGTCTAGGGGTGGAGTACCCCTCTAAAGAAGGTGGACCATGTTGTTGGGGCATGTATTACGCTGCGACTAGCTCATGCAGGTGAAACTGTGCCTACATGGGGTGACAAATGGCTGCATGACGTTAGTTGGGTTGCATAAACATCATGCAGCCATTGGCCACCACCACATACGGACATGGTTTTGCCTGCATGCAGTAGTCATAGCATTATATATGCCCTGTTGACACAACCCACCCACTTCACACAACACCCAGTAGTGAAGTGCTTGGGGGGATATAAGGTGCTGTCACTTATTGTCCAGTGAGTTTAATCTGAAAATGATGATCAAACTAATCCCATTCATTAAAATTGGACAGTCCAGATTTATCCGGCCCCTCAATTAAGACGCTGGATCACCAGACGGACCTTAGGGGGAACGCATCATGCAGCATTCTCTCCTCCGGCCTCTCAAAATAACTGGACACTGGACTCATACACAACTACTGCACTTTGCCATCAGTTGTGACATCAGTTGTGGCCGGTGATCAAGCTCATTACAGACCGGATTGGTGGACATATATGATGGCACCCTAAGTTATAAATGAGATCCTGAGACACCCCCTTGAATTCCAACAGGCAAAATACATGCTTTAAATTCAACTACTAAGCTCATAGTTAAAGGGGTATTCCGGGCAAAAACATTTTATCTCTTATGCAAAGGATAGGGGATAAGATGTCTGATCGCGGGGGGGGGGGGGGGGGGGGGGCGCTCCTAAGACCCCACGCAATCTCCCTGCAGCACCGTATTCTATGCTGGTGCTGCATCTCCAGTTTCGGAAACCTCCGGGTGTCCGGGACTGGGGACTTGACGTCACGCCATGCCCCCTCCATTCATGTCTATGGGAGGGGGCGTGACGGTAGTCACGCCCCCTCCCATAGACATGAATGGAGGGGGTGTGGCGTGACGTCACGTCCCCAGTCCCATAAACCCGGAGGTTTCCGAAAAACTCGAGATGCAGCACCCGCATAGAATACGGGTGCTGCAGGGAGATTGTGTGGGGTCTTAGGAGCGCCCCCCCCCCCGCGATCAGACATCTTATCCCCTATCCTGCTGCATAGAATGGTAACATTACTTATTTTGAAAACAACTTTACGTCCATGACCATTGAATTTCACAGAACACGTTCTTACCTGCCATATATCTTGATGTCGGATATAGCATAGAAATATCTTCCCAGATTCCTTTCATCGACAAACGTGGCTCCTGTCGCTGGTTTGAGAAGCCTAATCCGTAAATCAGTCACTGTGAAAAAATCCCGCAGGTTTTTGGTGGTGTCCAGTTGACTGTAGAGTGAAGCCATATTATGGAGGCGTGGTCCGGCAAATATTGCAAACCGGTCTTTGATTTCGAAGGATAAAGTTTTAGCGTGCGCTGCGTAACTGGTGGAGTATTCCTCTGTGCATATAATATCTAGGACAGTACTTGCAGTCAAGTCTTTCACTGATTTGGGTTCCATTCGAAATGCGTCCAGGCAGTCCGCAGCATAGAACTGGTAGGGTTGCCATGTGACGCCATAATCCAGAGACTTCTCTAAGATCATCTTCTCGGGTCTTCCGGATTCGAAGGTAATTGCTATGTTTTGGGTAAGCTCGATGGTCTTGTTCCAAGACAATGTAATATTGACCTGTAAGGGGGTGGGATAGTTCTTCCATGTCACAGACTGCCAAAATGTGCTGGGGTTCCTGCCTTCTGAATCAAACATGAGTTCGGGAGGGTGGGCGAGCTCCTTTGTGCTGGCATCACATTCGTTGTTGCACATGTATGGATTACCCTGAAATGATAATAAAAATATTAAATTCAACAAAAAAAGGAATCATAGATGTTAATGGTAAATGTTTCAATATTTGTCAAATTATGAGTAATTTAAAGGGGAACATTTTTTCTTTAAATCAACTGGTGCCAGAAAGTTAAACAAATTTGTAAATTACTTCTATTAAAAAAATCTTAATCCTTCCAGTATTTATCAGCTGCTATTTGCTCCACAGGAAGTTTTCTTCTTTTTTAATTTCCTTTCTGTCTGACCAGAGTGCTCTCTGCTGACACCTCTGTCCATATAAGGAACTGTCCCCATAGCAAACCTCTCCCTTTTCTGGACAGTTCCTGATATGGACAGTTGTCAGCAAAGAGCACTGTGCTCAGACTGAAAAGAACTCCAGAGCACTGTGGTCAGACAGAAAGGTAAATTTAAAAAGAAAATAACTTCCTGTGGAGCAAATACCAGCTGATAAGTACTGGAAGGATTAATATTTTCAAATAGAAGTAATTTACAAATTTGTTTAATTTTCTGGCACCAGTTGATAAAAAAAAAAAAAAAAATTCCAGCGGAGTACCCCTTTAAATTAGATTACTTGTTCCTACAGTTACTTAAGTGATCAGCTTGTGGTTACAACAGAAGTACAGTGTAGGAAAATGTTTCCCCTATTTAAAGCATAGGGGATACGTGTCAGATTGCGCGCGAGGGGGCAGGGGAGTGTAGCGGCTGCTGGGACCCCCTGTGATCTCCTGCCTGGTGCCACGGCTGTCCCCATGCACGGAACAGGGGTCGACGTGCCCCCTCTATGCATCTCTATGGGAGAGCCGGAGATACACGAGTACAGCGCTTTGGCTCTCCCATAAAGATGAATGGGGGGGCGCGTGCCGACCCCTGATTGAGGAGAGATGGAGCGCTGGGCAGGAGATCGCATGGGGTTCCAGCGATCTAACATTTATGTATACATTTTCCAACATTGAATAACCCCTTTAATACCTATAACCACAATGATGTAGCACAGAGGGTGTGACAATTTAACATAGGGGATTTGGTGGAAGCAATTGATCTTCCCACCCCATTCAGGTTTATAGGCCGGACTTAATATAAATGCCATAGAGTGTTGTGCAAAAGGTTTCTTGCAGTCTCCCCTGAGGACACCACAAACTGTGATAGAAAGGCGTTGGGAGAAGCTTTGGTAGTAGCATGTAAAACCATACATTTATCCTACCTATGCTAGGATCATCATCTATGTAATTACTTATAAATAATTAGACTTGATATGTTCAAGTCCGGTACAACCAGTCTGTGCTGGCCGTTGTCGTTTTGGTTGTGGGTTTACAATTGAGTGGGTATTTTTAAGACTATTTATAAACGTTCATTATTAGGCCTTGTACTATTGGATTGTTGGTTCGATTATCTGATATAAAAGACATCCAACATGAGGTCTAGTTTTCATACGTGTTAGATTGGCCATTATTGTTAGAAACGGCAATTTAACTCTTCCGTAAATTTATAATAGATGCCTAAAAATGGTCTATTTTGTAACTTCCTTTGTAACACGGTAATACAGTATAAGGGGCTCAGCTTTCCTAATTAGTGTTGAGCGGCATAGGCCATATTCGAATTCGCGAATATTCGCGAATATATGGACGAAAATTCGTATATATTCGCGAATATTCGCATATTCGTTATATTATCGTTTTATTTTCGCATACGCGAAGATTCGCGTATGCGAAAATTAACATATGTTAAAATTCGCATGTACAAAATTAGCATGTGCGAAAATTCGCATAAGCGAAAATTAGCATATGCTAATTTTCGCATATTCGAATTTTCGCACGCCAGTCTCACACAGTAGTATTACAGCCTTCTTTACACCACACAAGCTGGAAGCAGAGAGGGGTGATCACTGTGATGTGTACTGTGAAGAAAAAAAAAAAAAAAAAAAAACGAATATTCGTAATTACGAATATATAGCGCTATATTCGCGAAATTCGCGAATTCGCGAATATGCGATATTCGCGAATAATATTCGAATTGCGAATATTCGCGAGCAACACTATTCCTAATCTGATCTTCTAATTCTCACTCCCAAACTACGACACTGGTGACATTCAACACAATGACTAATATGTACTTAGGGGACAAATCAATGTTCGTGGTGACAGAGTTGACAGTCGTCCATTTCTTTCCGTCGACATATTGTACTTTCTGTGTCCCTACTACTTAGACAGCATTAGGGGTTATCCAGGAAAAAACTTTTATATATATATATATATATATATATCTCAACTAGCTTCAGAAAGTTAAACAGATTTGTAAATTACTTCTATTAAAAAATCTTAATCCTTTCAGTACTTATGAGCTTCTGAAGTTGAGTTGTTCTTTTCTGTCTAAGTGCTCTCTGATGACACGTGTCTCGGGAACCGCCCAGTTTAGAAGAGGTTTGCCATGGGGATTTTCTTCTAAACTGGGCGGTTCCCGAGACACGTGTCATCAGAGAGCACTTAGACAGAAAAGAACAACTCAACTTCAGAAGCTCATAAGTACTGAAAGGATTAAGATTTTTTTATAGAAGTAATTTACAGATCTGTTTAACTTTCTGCCACCAGTTGATTTGAAAAACTATTTTAAAGGGTTATCCAGGAAATGTATATATATATATATATATATATATATATATATATATATATATATTTTTTTTTTTTTTTTTTTTTCCAGGATAACCCTTTATTTTTTTTTTTCAAATCAACTGGTGGCAGAAAGTTAAACAGATTTGTAAATTACTTCTATTTAAAAAATCTTAATCCTTCCAGTACTTTTCAGCTGCTGTGTGCTCCAGAGGAAGTTGTGTAGTTCTTTCCAGTTTGACCACAGTGCTCTCTGCTGCCACCTCTGTTCGTGTCAGGAACTGTCCAGAGCAGGAGCAAATCCCCATAGCAAACCTATCCTGCTCCAGACAGTTCCTGACATGGACAGAGGTGTCAGCAGAGAGCACTGTGGCCAGACTGGAAAGAACTACACAACTTCCTGTGGGGCATATATCAGCTTATAAGTACTGGAAGGATTAAGATTTTTAAATAGAAGTAATTTACAAATCTGTTTAACTTTCCTGCGCCAGTTGATTGAAAAACAAACAGCACACCTCCAGCTGTTGCAAAACTACAACTCCCAGCATGCCCTGACAGCCGTTGGCTGTCAGGGCATGCTGGGAGTTGCAGTTTTGCAACAGCTGGAGGCTCATTAGTTGGGAAACACTGAATTAGACAGATATTTATTTATCTGCCCCAATTTTAATTTTTTTATCTAGGGCACTAGGAGGCGCTGTCATCTCTTTTTTTAAATTTTTAAATTTTTATTTTTTTTAGTTTCAGTATCCGAAAGCATCGTACTTCTTAGAGGAAAATGAAGCTTCATCAATGCGAGGCTGCGTACAGAAAGATCAGCGGCAATTAGCTCTCTCTGGAGGAGGCCGAACAAGCAGATTCTGATCCTGATGCTTTATTTACAAGACGCCTTTATAAATAAATTGTGTTCAAAAAAGAACAGAGACAGCGTATTGATCCTTACGTGAATTTTCCATTATGTTTTTATTAAACAATGACATTTTGTTTTTCCCGTATATACACACACACACGGGCAGGAGGGGGTATAGAATTACTTGATTATGTACTGTGATATTACACAATGCAAAAAATAAAAAAAATAAAAAAAATTTCATAATAAAAAAAAAATTCTTAATTTATTAACTGGCGCGCACCTTCATAATTGTGTGTAAAGTGTTTTTTTTTTTCTTATTTTCGCCAAAATTATTATCCATTGACTGTCCGGGCATGCTGGGAGTTGTAGTTTTGAAACCTCTGGAGGTCCGCAGGTTGAAGACCACTGCGGCCTTCGTCATCATCCAGACCCCCCCCCCCCTCCTTTTCTACTCCCCTCCCCTCTACTCACCTCCCCTGTTCCGGGCCATCTATGCTGCAGGGACCATCCGGTGGGGAGGGTTAGTCGTTCCGGGCTGTCCTTTTTCACCTCTTCTCTGCTCCGGCCCCAGACTAGTGACGTTGCCTTGACAACGACGCACAGGGACGTTCATGCGCAGCCTCCCTGCCGCATAGGTGAAAAAGGACAGCCCGGAACGACTAACCCTCCCCTCCGGACGGTCCCTGCAGCATAGATGGCCTGGACCAGCTCACCCTTCCTTCCCACCGAGGGGAGGTGAGTAGAAAACTAAAGGGGGGGTCTGGATGATGACGAAGGCGCAGTGGTCTTCAACCTGCGGACCTCCAGAGGTTTCAAAACTACAACTCCCAGCATGCCCGGACAGCCGATGGCTGTCCGGGCATGCTGTGAGTTGTAGTTTTGCAACCTCTGGAGGTCCACAGGTTGAAGACCACTGATGAAGGGATTGACAGGCGGGGATGATGACGGGGGTCTGGATGATGACATGGGGGGGGGGGGGGGTGGGTGATGTATTTCCCACCCTAGGCTTATAGTCGAGTCAATAACTTTTCCTGGGGTGAAATTAGAGGCCTCGGCTTATAGTCGGGTCGGCTTATTCTCGAGTATATACGGTACTTATCTAGTATTATTTTCGGGCAGAACATACAGTAGGGATGTGTCCTTCCATATCTTTCCTCATGATTTAATATATGCCAAAATGTGTGCCCCACATGACTAGCTTAGAAAAAAAAAAACACGATTTTGTGATACCCTGTCAGGAATTGTTTAGGCTAAATGGGGAAGATTTATCAAACCTGTCCAGAGGAAATGTTGCAGAGTTGCCCATAGCAACCAATCAGATCGCTTCTTTCATTTTTCAGAGGCCCTTTTCAAAATGAAAGAAGCAATCTGATTGGTTGCTATGGGCAACTGGTAAACTTTCCCTCCGCACAGGTTCTGATAAATCTCCTCCTATGTGTCCTTGTGGAAATTCAGGCGGAATTTCGGTAGCGTCAACGAGCCCTAGATTCTCTTTGTTGCCCATGACAACCAATGACAGCTCAGCTTCCGTAGTGTAAACGAGCCCTTATAGTAAGAATAACTTTTCAGGGGCCTGACGAAGCGCATAGCAGATTTCCATAGTATAAATAGGCCCTTACAGTGAGATTCTCTTATAGCCACCAATGACAGCTCAGCTTACATCGCATTTCGGTAGCGTGAACGAGCCTTTGTAGTCGGATTCGCTCACTTTACATTTTACCAGAGCAATACGTGAAATGAAAGCTGAGTTGTGATTGGTTGCTATGGGCAACAAAGAGAATCTTACTATAAGGGCTTATTCACACTATGGAAATGATAAGTAAGCTGAGCCATGATTGGTTGCTATGAGCAACAAAGTAATTCTTATAATAGAGAAAGCATGATAAATATATGTTTTGTTTTGTAAGAGCAGAGCCGGATGTTACCATACAGAATCCTTAAAGGGGTTATCCAGGGAAAAAAAACTAAAGTTAAACAGATTTGTAAATTACTTCTATAAAAAAATCTTAATCCTTTCAGTACTTATGAGCTGCTGAAGTTGAGTTGTTCTTTACTGTCTAAGTGCTCTCTGATGACACGTGTCTCGGGAACCAACCGATTTAGAAGAAAATCCCCATAGCAAACCTCTTCTACTCTGTGCAGTTCCCGAGACAAGCAGAGGTGTCAGCAGAGAGCACTGTTGCCAGACAGAAAAGAACAACTCCACTTCAGTAGCTGATAATTATTGGAAGGATTAAGATTTTTTTTATGGAAGTAATTTACAAATCTGTTTAACTTTCTGGAGCCAGTTGATATAAAAAAAATAAAAATAAAAGTTTTTTCCTGGAATACCCCTTTAAACTGATTTGCAAATTACGTCTATTAAAAAATCTGAATCCTTTCAGTACTTATGAGCTGCTGAAGTTGAGTTGTTCTTTTTTGTCTAAGTGCTCTCTGATGACACCTGTCTCGGGAACTGTCCAGAGTAGAAACAAATCCCCATAGCAACCCTCTTCTACTCTGCGCAGTTCCCGAGACAAGCAGAGATGCCCTTAGAGAGCACTGTTGCCAGACAGAAAAAACAACTCAACATCAGCAGATGATAATTATTGGAAGTATTAAGATTTACAAATCTGTTTAACTTTCTGGAGCCAGTTGATATAGAAATAAGTTTTTTTTCCTGGAATACCCCTTAAATATTATTATTTTATTTTATTATAAAAGGTAAAATGCCAATAAAAGAGTTACATGTTTAGTTTTTTCCCTTCACTAGAGGCAAGGATGTTCCATTGTACTCGTGGCGACATCCAGCTGTGGACTCGGCGCAGGGATAAATTATGGATTATGCCCTCAGAAGGAATACATCATCTTTGCCCTTTTGATCACATGATCTTACAAGTCAGCCATTGTTCCCTGCCCGTACCCTGTTGTCATCTAAATCGTAGATCTACACGACTGTAAAGAATGAACGTAAGTCTTCCAATTTTATCAAATAGTCCCATTTTGGGACCCTACCTTCAGTCAGTTATTAATATATAACAGAAAGGGTCTCAGGTTCTCTCCTGTTCTTCCTCTACAATGAAGCAAAATGACATCTTACAGTCATATCTATCTGCCCTTTGGGTTTTGCGCTTGGGAATCCCATTAAAGATGAAAAGAAGTAAAACATTTTTGTGGTTCAGTATGCGTTTGTTAGGGCCGTATTTACCATTAGACACTTGTTGGCCTGTGCCTAGGGCGGCAGTGTTGAGCAGGGCAGTATATCATTAAAGGGGTTCTCCACTGCCCTGTCTTCCGGAGCTCCGCTCGCAGCGTCCGTAAGTTTATTACCCCGGACGCTGTGTGCGGGCTTCCGTGTTCGAGGCCGCCCCCTCGTGACGTCACGCCCGTCCCCTTGTGACGTCACGCCCGCCCCCTCATGATGTCATGCCCCCTTCCCATAGACTTTTGTCGAGGGGGCGGGCGTGACGTCACGAGGGGGTGGGCGTGATGTCACGAGGGTGCGGCCTCGAACACGGAAGCCCGCACACAGCGTCCAGAGTAATAAACTTCCGGACACTGCGAGCGGAGCTCCGGAAGACAGGGCAGTGGAGAACCCCTTTAAAGGGGTACTCCGCTGCTCAGCGCTTGGAACATACTGTTCTGAGCGCTGGAGCCGGCGCCGGGAGCTTGTGACGCCATAGCCCCGCCACCCATGACGTCACGCTCCGCCCCCTCAATGCAAGTCTATGGGAGGGGGCGTGCCATGCCCCCTCCCATAGACTTGAATTGAGGGGGTGGGGCGTGACATCATGAGGGGGTGGGGCTTTGATGTCACGAGCTCCCGATGCCGGCTCCAGCGCTCAGAACAGTATGTTCCAAGCGCTGAGCAGCGGAGTACCCCTTTAAGTAATGGTAATGGGGGTATAGGAGTGAGATTCACAGGGAATCTGCAACAAAATACTTGTTTTGTAGCGTATTTGTGATAGATCTACATGAAAAAATTCAGACGCACAAAGAATCATCCTAGCTGCAAATACGGGCCGGGCTCTAGGCATGTTTTTTTTTATCCCTATAGATTTATCTTCAAAAAGGCCAACAAAAACACGTATACAAAATAAACCCTATAGCAAGTATCTCTGCAAACTTCTCAATTTCTCTCCAGGGACATTTTTGGGAGAAAGAGCAGTATTAGGATTTATTCAAATTTTTTTAATATATATATTTTTAAAATGTGTTCATTTTCTTGTTCTGTTTTTTATCATAAGATCAGATTTTTACCTGAGTTTGTCCCCTTTTTTTTGTTATTTAAGTATTAACTATTTTATTGCTGTTTTGATAATGTTGTTAAAATACAGACGTAAAAGTTGTAGCAAACACCCTGCAAACTTTGCAAAAATGGAACATGTGTTTGTTTTTGAAATCTATTAACTATAGGCTAAAAACAGCGCCAAAATGGATCTATTGGAACATGTTATGTATAAAAAAAAAATAATAAAAAAAAAAAAATATATATATATATATATATATATATCAACAGAAATGTGAATAAAACCTTTGAAATGTATTGGTAAGATTTTCTTAATGAAAAAAAAAAAGTAATAATAATTATATATATATATATATATATATATATATATATATATATATATATATATATATATAGTAAATTTGAGTAGCTGTATTAGTCCAGTGATGCAGATGCAAAATCAAAAAATGTTGCCGTATCTTGTAATAACCTTTTTTATTGGACTCTAAGAGAATTTTGGAGAGAAGTTTTCGGGATTTCTCCCTTTATCAAGTCCAAAGCAAATCTAAGCTCACAGGCAGAAGACACAGGTTACATCTCACAAATATGCAGGGGTTAAGACAATAGATGTGGAGAATTCACACTAAGATAGGCCATAAATTGCCCAGCTATTGGAACATAAATTACATAGATAAGGATGAGGAAAAGGGGGAGGGAGGGGGGAGACAATTCATTAAGCAGAACATAGTGAGAAAACAATCCAGCACAGGTTAGAGGAAGTTTTGATAATGCGATAAGAAGCTCAAATCCACATTGAGTCCTCTGTTTTTGGAATAAAAAAGGATAGGGCATAAGATGTCTGATCGCAGGGGTCCCACAGCTGGGGACCCCTGTGATCTCAGCTGCGGCACCCCAGACATCTGGTGCACAGAGCGAACTTCGCTCCGTGCCGGATGACTTGCGATGCGGGCCAGAGACTTGTGACATCACGGCCATGCTCCCTTAATGCAAGTCTATGGGAGGGGGGCGTGACGGTTGTCACGCCCCCTCCCATAGACTTGCATTGAGGGGGCGTGGCCGTGGCATCATGAGCGGGGCACGGCTGTGATGTCACAAGTCTTTGCACCACATCGCAAGTCATCCGGCAAGGAGCGGGTGCAGCACGGAGATCGCTGGGGTCCCCAGCGGCAGGACCCTCATGATCAGACATCTTACCCCTTATCCTTTGGATAAGGGATAAGATATCTAGGGCCGGAGTACTCCTTTAAGAACTCCTGGCAGAGTACTCAACCATTATGGCTGTCAGCTTGAGATATGTCTAGCCAAGAGTAAAGTAAGGAAGGACAATCTGTATATAGGGGAGAATATATATATATATGTCACGTGCTGTGCTCCAGCCGCTAGCTCCGGCCGTGAGCGCAGTGTCCTGGGGTCCCCGTCTGTCGACGGGGCTGGGATTCGCATCACGGGATGCGCCTGCATGCGAATCCCAGCCTGTCACTTACCCCGCTCTGCTGCTTCTGGCACTAAGCTCCGCCGCGCTCATCCCCGTCTCCTACGGCGCGCGGCGGAGCTCTGTAATTTAAAGGGCCAGTAAGCTCTTAATTAGTATGTGCACTTGACAACACATTATAAGTTCCTGCACCTCCCACACCCCCCCCCCCCCCCACCGAATCTTCAGTGCCTATTGCCTGAGAGAAAGCACTTCCTATAGCCTGTGGGCCATACCCGTGTACCCAGACCTTCCCACTATGTTTTTTGACTATGAACCTTTGCCGCCTGTCCTGACCTTCTGCTACGTTGACTCGGCGGGGCTGGCATTTGCATCACGGGATGCGCCCGCATGTGAATCCCAGCCCGTCACTTACCCCGCTCTGCTGCTTCTGGCACTAAGCTCCTTCTGCTACGTTGACTACGCCTCTGTCTCATCCTCCTGTACCTCACCTTGCCCAGTTACCTGTGTGGTCAAGCCGTATTGGGGGGTAGCGACCTGGGTGTCGCTTGCCGCATCAAATCCATCCTGCTTTGCGGCGGGGTCTGGTGAAGACCAGCGGCACCTTAGACTCCGCTCCCCGATACGGTCCGAGTCATCAGCCACACAGGTAGAGGATCCACTACCTGCTCCGTGACATCCGCATCCAGGTACGTGACAATATATTTATATAATCTTTTTAACGATTCAGATCGTTTTGATAAATGAGATGCGTCTTGTTACCTTCATGGGTGATACTGACATCCTAAAACTCTTGGCTTCCGAACTTTGCCTCAGTGAGAGTTCTCAGGTGCGGGAACAGTTTTCGGGTATGATAAACTGTATATTGTGAAAACCTATTTCACCCAAATGTAGGCTTATCCATCACAGGACGTCGGGGAAGCTCCGCAACAGAGAAAATGGTTCTGCAAGGTTTTCTCACACAAAAAAAAAAAATGCTAGAGATGAGTTTTGACAAGTCTTGGAAAGAGATTAAAAAACTGTCAGGGTGAAGACACCGGCGAGGTGACAAGAAAGACGAGATCGTCCTTCAGGAACAAAGAAAAAAAACTGAAGAAGAGAGAGGCCTCCTGCTCCTAATTTCATCAGCCAAATGCTTTTATTGAAATCAATACCGAGCAAATTAGAATCTCACAGCAAATGTGAGGAAAATCGATGAGAGGCAGGTGTAATAGTGAGGAGGGCGAGGACTGGGGGTGGATTGATGCGCTGACAGACGTTAAAGAAGGAATCAAATAAATGCACGCCATAGGTGTGGTAGGTCACACCGCGCACTCCTTTATTGCGCTACAAGAATTAGAAGAGTTGTGGTCAATATCATGTCTTCATATCCGTCACTAGAGAAGGCTGAATACAGATGGCGCAGGCTTCAGTGCACCAGGGCGATGGTAAAGGATGAATTCCCTTCTTAGTAATAAGCCAACACATGCAATTCACCACCGGCAGCACAATTTTCCACCCGAGGTATTTGCAATCTATCGAGCTTTCCATTGTTGTTTCATTCTGTGCTACATTCGGCTATGGATCTACTTCATCATCCGCGTTCTGCAGTATTCTCGTCAAAGTAATATCTACTGAAGAAACTGCTGCGTTACGAGCGCGCAATGTATTACTGAGGCTGTTATTGTTAGGATGAATTCACACGTGGCAGATTTGTTGCCGAAATCTCCATCTGTTCCATTCACCTCGATGGAGGTTATTTTTGCAGCACGCATTTTTGCAAGCTCCATGGAGATTAAAGGGGTACGACAGTGCTCCGGCGTTCTGAACATTTTGGTCAGAACGCTTGGAGCTGGAGGCCGTGATTGTGACATCACGGCCATGCCCCCTCATGATGGCACGCCCCCTCCATTCATGTCTATGGGAGGGGGCGTGTCGACCGACACGCCCCCTCTCATAGACATGGATGGAGGTGGTGTGGTGTGATGTCAAGAGGGGGCGTGACCGTGACGTCACGACCACTGTCACAGGAACCCAGTGTTTGTTTAGAACGCCGGATGCTGCTGGAGTTTGAGGGGGTCCGACATCCTTTGGATAGGTGAGAAGATGTCTAGCAGCGGAGCACCCCTTTAATGGGACTTGAAGCCTGAAGAGATACTTTCCTTGTTGTTATAGGCTCTTCACTACACATTCACATATGTGCCTAGAATGTACTGTCTCTACATAGTTCACTGTGATGAAAGAGGCGTGGTGAAAGTTTGGATGAGGCCCATTCTGCCTCATGTTGGGGTATCTGTAAGCAACCTGTCAAAAAGTTTTGCTGACCTATAGCCTGACATGTTTTTAATGGGTCCATTGACTTCACTGGGCTGTCCGTAGTCCACTAGTGATTATGTTAGGTCCACTTCCTGAAAGTATTCTGTTTCTGTGTAGGACTCAAACACGTGGTCTCCAAATGTAATATGTCTCACTCAATTATTAGAACGAGGCAGAAGAAGCGTTCAGCTAAGAGGTTCTCTTCTTGTCATGCTCGTTGCCGCACAAGATGGACTCTATATTAAAAAGGGGTTATCCAGAAAACCCTTTTTTGTTAGATATCAACTGGCTCCAGAAAGTTAAACAGATTTGTAAATTACTTCTATTAAAAAATCTTAATCCTTTCAGTACTTATGAGCTGCTGAAGTTGAGTTCTTCTTTTCTGTCCAAGTGCTCTCTGATGACACCTGTCTCGGGAACTTTCCAGAGTAGAAGCAAATTCCCATAGCAAACCTCTGCAGAGATGTCAGCAGAGAGCACTGTTGTCAGACAGAAAAGAACAACTCAACTTCAGCAGCTGATAATTATTGGAAGGATTAAGATTTTTTAATAGAAGTCATTTACAAATCTGTTTAACTTTCTGGAGCCAGTTGATATAAAAAAAAAAGTTTTTTCCTGGACAACCCCTTTTAGTCTTTGGAGCCTGTCCTGTGCCGTGAGTAGGAAGACAGGGACAGAAGTGCTTAGACAAGTTGGTGAAGCCATTGGTGGAGGTCTGGACACCCAGACCCTGACCATTCAAAACTTTTGACATCTATATGACATGTCAAACGTCAGCTTCTGCTCCTAGAGGAGAATATGGTGCTCTAAAGGTGCAATGTAAAGTGGCACATTAAGAACCTACCGATCCATCTAAGACCAAAAGGGATGCAGTGAGCTTCCATATTGTGCCAGTGCCATGTGACTCACAGAGTAATCATAAAGGGGAATATTAAGTCCCTTCAGGTCCATCGTGTGCACCAATGGGGACACTGTCTGCTATCCTACAGGATCTGTCCAGTTTGCCCCCATGATACCGTCATCCAGTGGAATGTGGAGTGCCTACAGGTCCATGATGTGAACTAATAAGGATATTGTCTGCTACCATATCACACCCTACTGAGGCACCAAAAAATGGAATATGAAATACCTACAAGTCCATTATATGAACCAATAGGAAAGCTGATTACTGCCACAGAGGGTCTGTGCTGTATGCCCACCTAAGGCACCATGATATGGCATACGGAGTGTTTACAGAGCCATCATATGAACCAACGTGGAAGCTGTATACTGCCACAGAGGCTCTGTGCTGTGTGCCCACCTAAGGCATCATGAATGATGTGGTATATGGAGTGCCTACAGGTCCATCACATGAACCAATAGGGATGCTGTGTGGTCCATACAAAGTCTTTCACTGGTGTAAACATTGGAGTGCTTACAGATCCATCATATGAACCAAGATGGAAGCTGTATACTGCCACAGAGGGTCTGTTTTGCATGTTCACCTAAGGCACCAATGAAATGGCATATAAAGTGCCTACAATTCCATTATATGAACCGATAGGAAAGCTGTATTCAGCCACAGACTGTCAGTGCTGTGTGCCCACCTAAAGCCCCATGATAAGGCATACAGAGTGCCTACAGATCCATCATATGAACCAACATGGAAGCTATGTGTGGCCACAGAGGATCTGTGCTGTGTGCCCACCTGAGGCACCATGAAATAGTATATGGAGTGCCTACAGGTCCATCACATGAGCCAATAGGGATGCTGGTGTAAACATTGGAGTAAAAATTGGTACCTTGGGAGCACCTTTTCCACATAAGATACCGGTTTTGTAAAGATAAGTAGGTTCCCTGTTATAGACTATACATCTTAGCCTCAGTATTTCACCAATATCTATAGTATAGTCTTATGTTCCTAAGCATGTACAGTATAAAAAGCTACTATTCCAAAGCTCAATATATAATGTTCAATGACCAAGACTGTAAACCTTGTACCCATATTATCTGTGATACTCCAAAATTCAGTTACTGTTCAAAAGTGATGTATTCAGATGTTTTAACCGTTTCGACCGTCTCAATTTTGCTTTTCTAACAATTTCCATATTCACTGGGGAGACAATAACCCCTCCGGCCGGTCATGGCTGTTCAGTCCTACTGTAAGTCATCCCATTTATTTCCTTCCTCTTCTGTCTAATTACAGTATATGGTTACGTCTCCCCCCGCTGTTGGGGTGAGAGGGTTATATATGAATACACACACATCCTTCTCTTCACATCCACACGAATTCTTGGCTACAGATTTTAATGAAGTCTGCTCTCCCTGTTAAATATTTCATACACATATTTTATGTCGCTGAATTTTAAAGCAAACAGATAAAATGAAAGAATTCAGCCTTAATGTCACCCTTGTGAACTTTCCTTCTTTCTCTCTTTTCCCAGTTTTTTTTTTTCTAGGTTAACCCTGTTGAGCTATGGAAGCAAAGACTTTCACTGCAGTCACGTTATTGTGAAACATATTTTTCCAGAAATTCTAAGAATTCTGCAGTGATTAAAATAGATCTGCTTTCCAGCATTTCTCAGTATTATGGCTCTCGATATGGAACCACCACGCAAATCCTCATAAAGCATGGAATACGTTCTCTTGTAAACTCTGTCAAGACACCTAAGGCTGTTTACTAAGATTGGATTTCTAATCTTTGAAAGTACATACACGACTAAAGTGATATCTAATAGCTGTGTGTGTTCTTGGGGTTCTAAATCGTTAAAGTCAAAAAGACAAAATAAAATGTAGCCGTAGCCAATATTCTCAAAGTAAGGGAATAAGTTGCTATAGATATGTCCACCCTTGCCTTTTCTTAAAGGGGTACTCCGCCCCTAGACATCTTCTCCCCTATCCAAAAGATAGGGAATAAGATGTTTGATCGTGGGGGTCCCGCCGCTGGGGACTCCCGCAACCTCGGCTGTGGCACCCCAGACATCAGGTGCATGGAGCAAACTTTGCTCCGTGCCAGGTGACTGGCGACGCGGGGTGGAGGCTCGTGACGTCACTGCCATGCCCCCTCAATGCAAGTCTATGGGAGGGGCGTGACTGCTGTCAGCACCCTCCCATAGACTTGCATTGAGGGGGCGTGGTCTCCGGAGCTGCACCCGACGCCCTTAACGAACGCCGGATGCAGCAGGGAGCTCCTTTGGATAGGGGATAAGATGTATAGGATACGTGTTAAAGGAGTACCCCTTTAACATGTATCACAAAATAACCAGCTTAGATAAAAACCCGATTTTGGGATACTCTGTAGGGCGTTGTTTATGCTGCATATATATATATATGTCTATATGAGACCAACAGTAGTTGTGTAACTAGCAGCTTATTCAGAGTTTTACTGACATGGAAACAACTAAAAGTCTTTGTCTTCATCCAATCATTACATTGAAGACGATGAACAGTACAAGAATACTAAACAAGAAGCAAGGTTTAAACTAAGCCAGAGTCAAAATAATGATCAAACCAGAATATGAACAGCAAGAGGCACCTAGAAAGGAATGAACTTGGATCAACCAGTGGGATCCAAATGAAGGATCTTACTTGAAATAGGTCACCTGGCCAATTGTTCTCTAGAGGTATTGGTCCCATTGGTAACTCAATGCAGAAGAGGAAAATCAATCAGACTGCCCACAAGTCTACAGTACTAAATATTAAATTGTCCATTCCATGCCTTCTTTATTAGGCTGTGTTCTACAAAACCTTAGGGTTCCTTAGGAGAATTTTGGGTGTTTTAAGTTGAGATTGTAGGTTATGGCAGGTAGCACTGTCCTACATCTCTGTGCCCATCTGTGATTTAGACATCAATGTTGCAGTGACATAGTAACATAGTTCATAAGGTTGAAAATAGATCAGAGTCCACCAAGTTCAACATATAACCGCAATGAGTCCCTACTGAGTTGATCCAGAGGAAGGCAAAAAACCCTCATACTAGAGGTAAAAATCCCTTCCCGACTCCAAATATGGCATCAGAATAAATCCCTGGATCAACGTTCTGTCCCTATAAATCTAATATACATAACCAGCTATGTTATTACTCTCCAAAAATGCATCCAGACCCCTTTTAAATTATTTTACAGAGTTCATCAAAACCACCTCCTCCGGGAGAGAATTTCACAGTCTCACTGCTCTTACAGTAAAGAACCCTCGTCTGTGCTGGTGTAGAAACCTTCTTTCCTCTAGACATAGAGGATACCCCCTTGTTATAGATACAGTCCTGGGTATAAATAGATCATGGGAGAGATCTCTGTACTGTCCACTGATATATTTATACATAGTTATTAGATTTCCCCTAAGCCTTCTTTTTTCTAAACTAAATAACTCCATTTCTGATAATCTTTCTGGGTACTGTAGTCCTCCCATTCCCCTGGTTGCCCGTCTGTGAACCCTCTCCAGCTCCACTATATCTATATCTTTCTTGTACACTGGTGCCCAGTACTGTACACAGTATTCTATGTGTGGTCTGACTAGTACTGTACACAGTATTCTATGTGTGGTCTGACCAGTACTGTACACAGTATTCTATGTGTGGTCTGACCAGTACTGTACACAGTATTCTATGTGTGGTCTGACCAGTACTGTACACAGTATTCTATGTGTGGTCTGACCAGTACTGTACACAGTATTCTATGTGTGGTCTGACCAGTACTGTACACAGTATTCTATGTGTGGTCTGACCAGTACTGTGCACAGTATTCCATGTGTGGTCTGACCAGTACTGTGCACAGTATTCTATGTGTGGTCTGACCAGTACTGTACACAGTATTCCATGTGTGGTCTGACAAGTGATTTGTACAGCGGTATAATTATTTCCTTGTCGTGGGCATCTATGCCCCTATTGATGCACCCCATGATTTTATTTGTCTTGGCAGCAGCTGCCCGACACTGGTCACTACAGCTAAATTTACTATTAACTAAGACTCCTAAGTCCTTTTCCATGTCAGTCGTCCCAAGTGTTCTCCCATTTAATACATAATACCAGCCCGGATTTTTCTTCCCCATGTGCATTACCTTACATTTATCGGTGTTGAACCTCATTTGCCACTTCCCAGCCCAAACCTTCAACCTATCCAGATCCATTTGTAACAATGCACTGTCCTCTATTGTGTTTACCGCTTTATAGAGTTTTGTATCATCTGCAAAGATTGCTACTTTACTATTCAACCCCTCTACAAGGTCATTAATAAATATATTAAATAGAACAGGACCCAAGACGGACCCCTGTGGTACCCACTAGTAACAGTCACCCAATCAGAATAAGTGCCATTAATAGCCACCCTCTGTTTCCCATCACTGAGCCAATTACTTACCCACTTACACACATTCTCCCCCAGCCCAATCCTTCTCATTTTATGTACCAACCTTTTATGTGGCACCGTATCAAATGCTTTGGAAAAAGCACGAGCCTCTGGCACTGCACTCGGTGCACTAAATGAACAGTGGGTGCAGCAGGGAGATTGCTGTGGTCCCCAGCGTCGGGACCCCTGCGATCAGACATCGTTTCCCCTGTGCTTTGGATAGGGGATAAGATGTCTAGAGGCTGAGTACCCCTTTAAGGCAACTAAAATAAACTTCTTATAACTCAGCAATAGAGAAACAGAACATGGCCACACATCCACACTTATACTATGATCTAATAGATTCTCAACATAATTTTAAAAACTAACAGGTTGTTATTGTACCTTTTGATCAAAACGTGCAAGCCACCATGTCAAGGCCACCTGATAAGAGTGGGTCTCTAAACTAAAACCATTGTAGCACTTGGTGGCGATCACCACCACCACAACACCAAGCCCAGTCCTCTTCCAGTCCCTTTACTGGAAGCACATGGTGAGTGAGCTTTGTCATCTTTTCTCACAGGTGTGGTGCTGCACGGCGGCTATTGCTGCCATGGTGCCATGTGTGGTGAGGCTAGACAGGCAGTATTGGGTCTGCTCTGCCATTGGGCCATTCCCCTATGGGCGCTGGTGTTGAGGCAATGGTGGTCACCCAGCACCAAGCCATTTTATGTAAGGGATACTAGAGACCCGCTACACACAGGTGGCTGTGACCTGGCGAGTAGGCTTGCACATTATGATAATAACGTACACTAACAACCATACTGAGAAGCTCAGAATCTTTATGCGACCATGTCTGTGTTTCTCCATTGATGCCTTAACATAAACTTCTTGTCCTCCTATGGACGCTGACAGCTTCGTCATAGGAATTGTTTTGTTTTGGCATTTTTTTTCCCCTTAATTTCCTTTGAAGAAGGTTTTACGCATTAGAGATGCATGTTTCTATAATATATATATATACACTGGTCCCTCAGGTTACAATATTAATTAGTTCCAGGACAACCATTGTATGTTGAATCCATTGTATGTTGAGACCACAACTATATGGAAACCTGGTATTGGTTCTAAAGGCACCAACATGTCATCCAAAAATAGGAAAAAGTGAGGATTAAAGAAAAATAAGTAGATAAGTAATAGAGATAAAGCAAATCCTTACATATAAAAGTAATAAAGATCTGCTGGGAGCTGTAATCACTGTCTATGTAGAGGACAGGAGCATCTTCAGGGTCCTGTACAGTACAGTGTCCTAAAAAAGTAACATGGAGCCGCCCTCACCTGGTGTCCAAAGGAGCAGATACCCTGGTACAGGTAAAGAGTACAAAACATGTAATACCTCCCTGTACTGTAGGGGGCGCTACCAGACACCAGTCAGTGCATACACTTCAGTAATACAGGTAAAAAGTAGTACAGAACATGTAATACCTCCCTGTACTGTAGGGGGCACTACCAGAAACCAGTCAGTGCATACACTTCAGTAACACAGGTAAAGAGCAAAGAACATGTAATACCTCCCTTTACTATAGGGGGCGCTACCAGACACCAGTCAGTGCATGCACTTCAGTAAAACAGGTAAAGAGTACAGAACATGTAATACCTCCCTGTACTGTTGGGGGCGCTACCAGACACCAGTAAGTGCATACACCTCAGTAATACAGGTAAAGAGTACAGAACATGTAAAACCTCCCTTTACTATAGGGGGCGCTACCAGACACCAGTCAGTGCATGCACATCAGTAATACAGCTGTTTTACCACTGAATGTCCATTCTGATTGGTCAGTTCTTCCAGCCATTGACACATTTTGCAGATCTGGACTGTCTGCACACAGTATGTGAAGTCTGGTTTTAAGTTACAATGGTCCAGAAAAGACAATTGTATATTGAAACTATTGTATGTTGACGCCATTTTTTTTTTTTTTTTTAAAGGAAAGTGTTGAATACCATTGAATACTACATCACTGCATGCATTTATTATTGAAGCAAAACCAATCGGTTCCCTTGTGCCCTTGAGGCCACCTAAGGGGTTAACCGTAAGCTTTTACTTTAACCTCAGCTCATGTGCAACAAGACTTGATACATTGTTTTCCTTTACAATTAAGTGCATATTATTATATCTAAAACCGCATTCACCCAAATGAAATGCTGCTGAATAATTAAACAGACAGTGGTCCGAAATACTTTTCATTCAATTAGTGGTGAATTGATATTGGTGTTGTGTTCTTTTTACAGTTCTGGAATTTACCACCCATTAAGAGGAAATTAGAACTTTAAGTGCATTTAAAAGGTAATAAGGATCATTTAAACAAGAATCCGCGTTTTCATTAAAGATAGGAATGGAGAATTCGCTCGTCCGTAATCATTTCTTTTATTTTTATTTTTTGCGCTCGAGGGAAATTGTTTTCCCTGATTATAAGTACATCTGTATTACTATATTTCATTTAAATGTGCTATAAAATGTATAAACATATTTCTGTATTCGCCGAGAGTCTTTGTATTGCTCATTGATTGTGTCATGGCTCATTGGAGAAAAACATGGAGTAAATGATGATCATTCTTTTCATTACCGGGGCCGGAGACAGAAAATTCAGCTTTTAGCTGTGTGCCGCCGTCTTGTACTTCCTAAGAACTTCCTATCTATATTTTTAATAGGGTCTTTAAGGGTAAACACTCATCCTGTTCACCCACACTAAACCCAATACACCGGGTAATAGTGCGGGTGAACAGGAGACCGATGCGGGGTCTCTGACTAATATTCGTACCTTCTATCTTTGCTGAAATGCGCGCTGGAGGCGGGCCCACCGTCTGAATGTGAATATTCATAGTTGCTGATCATGTGAGCATTCAGTAGGCACAAGGGGTCACGTGAACAGCAACCATCAATATTCAAATTCAGCCGACGGGCCCGCTTCCATCACGCAATTCAGCAAAGATAGAAGAGGATCTTCAGAGGGACCGGGCGCCGGACTGAAGATATGTATGTTAGTTCACAGCGTAGAGACAGCACCGGCACAGCTGCGGCAACACCCTATTATTCTATGAGCACTAACGCAACCAAATGCTGGTAAAGCAGGGAGTGATGGGGTAAATGCCGTCCGTACCGACCCGGGTGCTCAAACCTTCATGAGTATACAGAATACAATCCAAGAAGAGCAAAGAAATAAGGAGGCACTCACGGTTTTGTCGGGGTGACAGCAAGCTTCTTTATTTCAGGTGCGGCGTGCGATCATCGGCGTGGGACGCCAGATCAGTGCAGACAGGTAGTGACAAATGTTTCACGCCCCTTCTGGGCGTTTCACGCCCCT
Organism: Hyla sarda; assembly: GCF_029499605.1. Taxonomy (NCBI): domain Eukaryota; kingdom Metazoa; phylum Chordata; class Amphibia; order Anura; family Hylidae; genus Hyla; species Hyla sarda. The sequence continues at coordinate 27,396,135 of NC_079194.1, forward strand.
TCTGGGCGCCAAGAAGGGGCGTGAAACATTTGTCACTACCTGTCTGCACTGGTCTGGCGTCCCACGCCGATGATCGCACGCCGCACCTGAAATAAAGAAGCTTGCTGTCACCCCGACAAAACCGTGAGTGCCTCCTTATTTCTTTGCTCTTCTTGGTATGTATGTTAGTCATAGACCCCGCATCGGTCTCCTGTTCACACGCACTATAACCCGGTGTATTCGGTTGAGTGTTGGGGAACAGGATGACTGTTTTCCTTTAAACCTCCGCAAAAAAGGTTTTAAAGGGGTACTCCGCTGCTCAGCGTTTGGAACAAACTGTTCTGAACGCTGGAGCCGGAAGCTCGTGGCATCATAGCCCCACCCCCTCATGACATCACGCCCCTCCCATAGTCTTGCATTGAGGGGGCATGGCATGTCATCATAAGGGGGTGTGGGTATGATGTCACGAGCTCCCATCGCCGGCTCCAGCATTCGGAACAGTTTGTTCCGAACGCTGAGCAGCGGAGTACCGCTTTAACCAAAATTTTGAAGTTTCCAAAGCTGCTTTCTTATATAGAAATAGGAGAAAAAAGGGACAAAGATCGCACAAAGGTGTGCCATTATCTCAGGTTAATGTAGGGGGTATTACCCAAAGGGATCGGCTCACCTTGTGGTCTTGTACTACGAGCACAACACCGAAAATAGCCTTGTATAGAGACCCCAGTCTCTCGAGGGAAGCGGCCAGCATCAATTCTGTATCCTCCAGCTGCTGGATTGGTCATGTTAATGTGGAAGGAAAAACTCCTCTAATAGCAGAAGAAGAGTAGATGCCGTGTTGGCACTTACCCGTTGGCGGGATATTAATAATAACCGTAAGCGGACAACAAAATTATGAAGCAAATGGCTTTTATTGCCAAATAACACATAGACAACACGTTTTGAGAGAACGGCACCTCTCTCCATCAGGTACTGATGAAGAGGGGTGCCATGACCTCGAAATGCGTTGTCCGTGTGTTATTTGCCAATAAAAGCCATTTGTTTTGTTTTTTTGTAGTTTGCTTATGGTCATTATTACTATCCTGACCACCGAGTGAGCGCCGAAACGGCATCTACTTTTCTTCTGCCATTAGAAATTAGAAGAGTTTTTCCTTCCGCTGCTTTGTAACATCTACACAATAAGGTAGAATTTATATTCTCGAAAATTCTATTTTACTTAGTTTTTGAGTCAATCAATGGGGGTTGGCATGTTTGTATCGCCATGAAAGACTACGGTTGCACTTCACGTAGCTCATAGATCAGTGGTCTCCAAAGTGTGGACTTCCAAATGTGGCAAAACGACAACTCCCAGCATGCCCAGACAGCCGTTGGCTGTCTGGGCATGCTGGGAGTTGTCGTTTTGCCACATCTGGGAGTTCACATTTTGACAAATGTTGATTGCTTTGCTAAAATCCAGTGCCCTGGATCCCCAGGTGAACACAACTGTATCTACGTCCTTAGGACGCAGATGTAACTTGGAAATCACTGTCTTGCCATTCAGTGTTCTGGAAAAGGCAACACAATGATGTTATTACTTTGTTCCATTTGCACCCGAGTACTGCCTTCACTCTTCTCACCATGTGATTGTTTTTACTCCAAGGAATGACGTTGGCACAGGGGGCACAAGAATGGGATGTTTGCGTTGTGTGGGGAACACTGATTGCTGAGCCCAAAGTTCCCCCTATGGTTTTGTTTTTTACTGAATGGAATATTCAGAAGACTAAAGCCCTATTACTGTTTTGGGGGCACTGAGAAGATCACTATCACTGTTTGGGGCACTACAGGGACTTTATTTGGCACTGTTAATTTTTAGTTGATCATGATACCATTATTTCTGAAGAGCAATGGTTGGGGGACACTGAATAACACAGCAGGTACAGTAAAAGGAGCAACAATAAACAGGCACTGAACTGGGGGTAGCAGGACGATGTGGAGTTTGTGTAAGTAGGGAAACTGTGGGGAAGATGCTAGGAGCAAAAATATATAGTCAAAAAACTTTGCAGATAAGTTATAGCAGTGAATAAATGTAACCAGAAGATAAACCTCCTGTGATTGACTGAATGTAACTGCACTGTAACCATTTATGCATAATTACAGTGCAGTATGGTAGTGGTCTTAATATATAATTTTTTTTAAAATTTAGTAATAGTATGATAGTATTATTCAAAAACAATGATGTAGTAAAAAAAATTCACGGTGTAGCGATACTATTTGTCTCTTGAATAGTGTTAAAGGGGTACTCCGGCACTTAGACATCATATCCCCTATCCAAAGGATAGGGGATACGATGCCTGATTGTGGGGGGTCCCACCGCTGGGGACCCCCGTGATCTTGCACACCGCCCCCCCATTAAAATCAGTCCCCGGAGTGTGTTCGCTCCGGGTCTGATTACTGTTGATCACAGGGCCGGAGCATTGTGACGTCACGGCTCCGCCCCCGTGTGACGTCACGCTCTGCACCCTCAATGCAAGCCTATGGGAGGGGGCGTGACAGATGTCACACCCCCTCCCATAGACTTGCATTGAGTGGCGGGGCGTGACGTCACACGGGGGTGGAGTCATGACATCACGATCTCACGTCACCGTGGTCGGGAGCCGAAGCCTACAGCGTTTCCGGAAGCCGCACCAGGTGGGTCCTGCAGCCGAGATCCCGGGGGTCCCCAGCGGCGGGACCGCGATCTGACATCTTATCCCCTATCCTTTGGATAGGGGGATAAGATATCTAGGGGCGGAGAGTACCCCTTTAATACTGGTTCTATTGGTCTTGGACATAAATGCTGAGTTGCCCATAGCAACCAATCAGATCGCTTCTTTCATTTTGCAGAGGCCTTGTTAAAAAAAAAAGGAAAGAAGTGATCTGATTGGTTGCTATGGGTAACTCAGCAACGCAGGTTTTGATAAATCTCCCCCATAGTGTGTTGGGTTGTATTCAGTAGACTTTATATAGGCTCTGGTGTAGCTGTAACAATGTTACATGATAACAATGTATATAAACCATATATTTGCATGTAAAAATATTATATTTAACAAAAAAAATATTTTTTTATTATTAATATTATTTATAATAATGATAATATCTAAAAAAAAATAATTATATATATATATATATATATATATATATATATATATACACAGTGGTCCCTCAGCATACGATGGTAATCCGTTCCAAATGGACCATCGTTTGTTGAAACCATCGTATGTTGAGGGATCCGTGCAATATAAAGTATAGGACAGTGGTCTACAACCTGCGGACCTCCAGATGTTGCAAAACTACAACACCCAGCATGCCCGGACAGCCAACGGCTGTCCGGGCATGCTGGGAGTTGTAGTTTTGCAACATCTGGAGGTCCGCAGTTTGTAGACCACTGGTATTGGAGGTTGTACTCACGTGTCCCCGCCACTCTGGACCGTCACCGCTGCCCTGGATGTCGCCGTCCATCGCTGTCGCCGCATCCCCGGGGGTGTCCCCGACGCTCCGGCAAGGCCTCTGCTTCCCCGGCATCCTCGCTCTCCGTCGCCGCCATCACGTCGTTACGCACGCCGCTCCTATTGGATGACGGGATGGCGTGTGCAGCGACGTGATGACGACGATGGAGAGCGACGGCGATGGAGGGGATCCCAAAGAGGACGCGCCGGAGCCCCGAGGACAGGTAGGTGATCGTCAGCGGACCACACGGGGCACCGTAAACGGCTATCCGGTGGCAGCTGAAGCAGTCTGCGCTGCCGGATAGCCGTTTATGCGATGGCCCCGACATACAAAAGCATAGTATGTTGATGCTGCCTCTGAGAGGCCATCGTATGTTGAATTTTCGTATGTCGGGGCCATCGTAGGTCGAGGGGTCACTGTATATATATTTATTATATAATTTTTATATGACTTTCCATATTTCTTTGCCTTTGAAGCTCAGTCAATGTCAGGCGAATGTTTTCTTATAGGTGATTATGCCGTCCGGCCCGTTGTGTGTACACACTGTCTCTCCCAGCTGTTCTTTTCCATTTTGAAGCTCCAGCCTGCTCTGTAGGGCACAGTCCCAGTGGTCGAAAAGAAATTAAAAATAAAAAATTAATCACATCCTTGTTTCCCCCAAAGTGCTCTCATCTGTCAGCGCCCGGTGCCGCCTTCTCCGGCTAAAGGGATTCAGACAGGACTCAGCAATTTCATCCGAAAAGAATTTAACCAGTTAGATCCTTCTCCTCCTGCAAGACTGTAATAAATACTGACACAAAAAAATCTCAACTAGTTACAATGTACACTGTCTGGAGGTGGAAGCAGGAAAAATGGAGAAGTGTAAAGGCTATGTTCATACAGGCGAACGTCTGCACGGAAAATCCCCAACAGGGGAGTGCTGGCAGAACACGGACGCAATGCATTCCCGTGCGGACGCCGCAGAAAGAATAGACAGGTCTGGTCCTGAAATTTTGCTGTGTGATCCGTGAAGCAGAATCCCATTGATTTCAATGGGACTCTGCTGCTGCTGCAGAATCTCTGTGTAGAATTTTAATGCGGAAATTTTGCACTGAAATTCCATTGTGTAAACATAAAGATCTGAGCGAATATGACAAGGACTAAATAGTGTAGAGGACCGAGTCAGATCATCTCCAGAACGGCCAGTCTTGCGGGGTGTTCCTGGTATGTAGTGTTAAATGGGTACTCCGCCCCTAGACATCTTATCCCCTATCCAAAGGATAGGGGCATAAGATGTCTGATCACAGGGGTCCCACCAATGGGGACCCCGTAATCTCGGCTGCAGCACCCCAGACATCTGGTGCACGGAGCAAACTTCACTCTATGCCGGATGCCGGGGCGGAGGCTTGTGACGTCACGGCCATGCCCCCTCAATGCAAGTCTATGGGAGGGGGCGTGACGGCCGTCACGCCCCCTCCCATAGACTTGCATTGAGGGGGCGTGCCCATAATGTCCCGAGCCTCAGGCGCTGCACCCGACGCTCTAAATGAACGCCAGGTGCAGCAGGGATATCGCGGGGGTCCCGCCTCTGGGGACAGGATAGGGGATAAGATGTCTAGGGGCTGAGTACCCCTTCTAAGTCCTGACCAAAAGTGTCCAAGTAAGGACAAGCGGTGACTGGGGACAAGGTCATGGGGGCCAAAGGATCATTAAAATGTGGGGATGAAGGCTGATGTCTGATTTAATCTCAGAGATCTACTGTAAAGCAAACTGCTGAAAAACTTCCTGCTGGTTATAACAGAAAGGAGTGAGATCACACAGGATATTGCAGATTGCTGTTTATGGAGCCCCCCTGCAGACCTGTCAGAATGATGTTTACCCCTGCCCACCACCAAAAGTGTCTGCAATAGACTTGTATCAGAATCGGAGCATTGTGCAATGGAAGAAACTGGCCTGGTCTAAAGGATGATCTTTTCCATTATGTGGACGGCTGGATGCATACGGTCACTTACTCATTTTATTTTTAACAATATACATACAATGTAGCAGAGCATATATCTGTATTCACAGACATGTATAAAATAACTTATGGTAACATGTTTCAATATCAGAACAAATGACAAACGCAGACAGCTCTGCTACATCTGAACGCGTGTCTACTATTTGTTGTTTGTAAGGTATGGGTCCGAGCTCTTTCCATAAAAACGCAAACTTTTCTTCTGTCATACGTTAAAGGGGTTCTCCACCATAAGGTAATTTTAGTATGTACCTGGCAGACAGTAATGGACATGCTTAGGAAGGATCTGCGCTTGTCTTGGGGATAAATGGCCATGTTGTGAGATTACCATAACACTGTGGTAGCTTTTTGTGAACTGGTATTTCCTGTTTGAGTTTTCTTCTTTTGCCTACAAATCCCATAATTCCATTTTCCTCCCTCCCACACATCAGTCACCCCACCCATTGAGACATAAATGAGCTGCGTCCATTCAAAAGACCTGTGGTTTTCAATCAGGGTGCCTACAGCTGTTGCATTAGTTGGAGATTGATCTCTCTCCCATCAAGCGATCGCTCCACCCATTGGAGCAGACAGGCTCCCTGTCATCAGCTGACTAGTGATGTCAGGTCCCGGCCGCATTGCAAGCTGGGAAAAATCTGAGACAACAGTCATTTTGTATGCTGTTAAAAATAAATATTGGGGTGAAAATCACAGAATTGTGAGAAAACCGCCACACACAGGTACAGACACTATACAGTGGTCCCTCAACATCCAAATAAACCATCGTTTGTTGAAACCATCGTATGTTGAGGGATCCTATATTGAGGGATCCTAAAGTATAGGACAGTGGTCTCCAACCTGCGGACCTCCAGATGTTGCAAAACTACAACTCCCAGCATGCCCGGACAGCCGTTGGCTGTCCGGGTATGCTGGGAGTTGTAGTTTTGCAACATCTGGAGGTCCGCAGGTTGAAGACCGCTGGTATAGGAAGTTATACTCACGTGTCCCCGCCGCTCCGGACCGTCACCGCTGCCCTGGATGTCGCCTTCCATCGCTGTCGCCGCGTCCCCGAGGTGTCCCCGATGCTCTGGCAAGGCCTCTGCTTCCCCGTCATCCGCGCTCTCCGTCGCCGCCATCACGTTGCTACGCACGCCGCTCCTATTGGATGACGGGACGGCGTGCGCAGCGACATGATGAAGACGATGGAGAGCGCCGACGATGCAGGGGATCCCTAAGAGGACGCGCCGGAGCCCCGAGGACAGGTGAGTGATCGTCAGCGGACCACACGGGGCACCGTAAACGGCTATCCGGTGGCAGCTGAAGCAGTCTGCGCTGCCGGATAGCCGTTTATGCGATGGCCCCGACATACAAAAGCATCATATATTGATGCTGCCCTCAGCATGCGATGGCCTCTGAGAGACCATGTAGGGGCCATCGTAGGTCGGGGGGGGTCACTTTATTATGAACTACACTAACTGTACAGCCCCTGTAGCATAGTCAAATAAATAAAAATCCTGGAATACCCCTTTTAATAAACATTCTTTTAAATAAAAAAAAAAGAACATAGCCCGATGCACGGTCTAGGTGGACAACGGACTAAGATCGTGCAAATAAAATAAAAATAATAAATAAATAAAAATAAATAATAATAATAAATTTAAAAAAAAGCACACGGCCGCCGTTTATGCAGTGAACGATTGCACCTGCACCTACTTATTTGTGCCAGGTTTCCATCGCTTTTTCTGAAGGATGTGGAGTGGGCAGATTGTAATCCTCCCAGGGCTTCATTATGCAATGTGTGCATCATTCTTAATTTCCTAATTCTGACTTTGCAAAGATCTCCCGCTTAGCCAGCTGGAGATTTCCTTACCGCTTTAATAGGGACACCAATCAATAGGATTTTCTCCTCAGTTAAAAAGCTTAACCGGCTAGCTCCTGCTTCCAGAAATTTGCTCCCTACTGTAATATTCTTTCACATCAATATGGGGCATTGTATGAAACTGTGGAGGTGCCATAAAGGGTAACTCATTTAGACAGGTGAATTTTAACCTCTTACAGCATACCGGTCATCTCACAGAAAATAATAATGCTTCTATACGTCACTCGCTGCGTCATGCAGATATTTTACATGTCTTTGTTATGTGTCTAGCTTCTGTATTTGGCTCACAAATCCCTCTGTTCTGCTGCTTACTCATTCTGACATCCACTGCTCAGGAAAGGGCGTGTCCGAGGCAAGCACTGAGCCCGCCCTCGCTCAACTTGCATTCACTCCCTCCCTGAGTCTGCTGTGCTGGGTCCATCCAATCACTGCAGGCTGCTTTGTAACCTTCTCCTTTCTGTTTTCATGCTTCAGTCTGATAGGACGGGAGTGAGCACAAAGGAGAGTTAGACCGCCTCTCACTTTCTTGACCTTGTCTCAGCTTGTGCTTCAGCTGGGACAAAGATGATGCTGACACGATTATGTTCTGGATGGTATGGGGACCCCTAGTGGTCTTGTTTATAAGCCATGATTTCTTTAAAATGGAGATACAATTTTTTTATAACGTATATTAGAAATGTTAATGTTTTTCCAAGATGTACAATATATTCAAGTCTCCCCCATGTGTTTCATAAATGCTTTATTATGTAAAAAATGTCCAGTAGATGGCGAACTACGAACACAAATTAACTAAGCACAATTTTACTGAAGGTGGAGTTTTGTGATCACGTGATCAGCAGCCATTTTAGGAGAGATAATTCAGCATTGGTTGACACAGGTGACATTTGTGATATCACACAGGTCCTGTGCTCCTGCTAAGGGGAAGATAATGGGGTAAGTTAATTCCAGTTAGGCTGTTCAGTCTCATTGTATTAAAGGGGTACTCCGGCACTTAGACATCTTATCCCCTATCTAAAGGATAGGGGATAAGATGCCTGATCGTGGGAGTCCCGCCGCTGGGGACCCCGTGACCTTGCACGCCGCACACCGTTAAAATCAGTCCGGAGCATTGTTACGTCACGGCTCCGCCCTCGTGTGACATCACGCTCCGCCCCCTCAATGCAAGCCTATGGGGGGGGGGGGGTGACAGCACGCCCCCTCCCATAGACTTGCATTGAAGGGGTGGAGCATGATTTCACACAGGGGCGGGGCCGTGACGTCACAATGCTCCGGCCCCGTAATCGATAGTAATCAGACCCGGAGCGAACACGCTCCGGGGACTGATTTTAACGGGGTGCGGCATGCAAGATCATGGGGGTCCCTAGCGGCTGCCCCCCCTTTGGATAGGGGATAAGATGTCTAAGTGCCGGAGTACCCCTTTAAGCATATTCAAAGTGGGACCCCACATCCCTACCCCCTAAGCTCCAGTGGGTGGAGGCACTGCCGCAGACATATATCCAGCTTTTAGAAAGTGGAGGCTCAGGATCCACCTGTCAGGTGTGGTGAGGTAACTAAGGTAAGGGACCCTAGAGACACTAGGGGGCACCCCCAAAACCCTGCTATATAAGATGTTTTCTATTCTGACAGTGCCCATTTAAGGACACAGCCTATTTTAAGTTTTGCATTTTCATTTTTTTTTATTTTAAGAGGGATAACTATTTTATTTCCCCACCTACAGACCTATGTGAGGATTGCTTTTTGCGGGACCAATTGTAGTTTGTAATGACACCTCTTATTTTACCATAAAATGTACGGCGCAACCAATAAGATACATTTTAATCTTGACATAACACCACTATACTTCTTACCACCTGGAAGAGGAAGCTGCTTGTTTGCCCTGTCACGCCGAGCGCTCCTGGTCCCGCTGCTTCCATGGTCCCGGAGGGGACGCGATCCGAGGTGCGGGACGTGCCCGTTCTCGGATCGCGCCCCGTGTCTCTCACCCACCACGTCCTCCTTCACTGCCCTCCAGGCACGCGCGGCTCCGCTCTCTAGGGGGCGCGCGCCGACTCTATGAAATTTAAAGGGCCAGTGCACCACTAATTGGTGCCTGGCCCATTCAGTTCTAAACATATAAAAACCCACTTCCCCTTCCTGTCCTTGCCGGATCTTGTTGCCCTAGTGCCCTGATAAAGCGTTTTGTGTATCCAGACCCTTGCCGTTGCCCCTGACTACGAACCATTGCTGCCTGCCCTGACCTTCTGCTACATCCGACCTTGCTCTTGCCTTGTCCCTGTGTACTGCGCCTGACCCAGCAGTCAGTGAGGTTGAGTCGCTATGGGGTGGAACGACCTGGGGGTTACCTGCCGCTGCAAGTCCATCCCGCTTTGCGGCGGGCTCTGGTGAAAACCAGTAACCTCATAGATTCCGTACCCCTGGTACGTCCCACGCCATCACCTCACTGACACAGAGGATCCACCACCAGTGTCCTCTCCGCATATCAGTCCGGATCCTGACATGTCCCATCTTTTCTATTAAATCCTTGTTTGTTAGCACCCGGCCTGTGTTAAAGGGTCTCTGCTCAGGTTTTGATAATCCATTAAAATAAGGTACCTACATCTAGTGGAAAGAAGGTTTCTGCACCAACACAGATGGGGGTTCTTTACTGTAAGAGCAGTGAGAACTCTCTCCCAGAGGAAGTGGTCATGGTGAACTCAATACAGTAGATCAGGAGGAGGGCCCTGGATACCTTTCTGGAGAGTAATAACATTACAGGTTATGGATACTAGGTTCTTGGGGACAGAATGTTGGTACAGGGATTTATTCTGATGCCATAATTGGAGTTAGGATTGAGTCCGTATTTCGCCAATGGGCACTTCGTCAGGCCGTACGGCCTGACGAAGTGCCCATTGGCACAATACGGATGGTGGCCGCCCTCTGAGCTTCTCCCTAATCCACCTTTGCCTCCCTGCAGAAGTCACCGGTCTAGGGACTTCCGTTCATACAGCTTTTATTCAAGACCAGCGATCGTGTGAGTGCTCCGCTTCTATTTTCTTCTATGTTCCTTTGTCTTTTTTATTTTATTTTTTTATTTTTTGCCTTATTCTGGATCAACACAGTAGGGACACAATAGGGATGTAGCTTGAACTTAATGGACTCTTGTCTTTTTTTATCCTTATGAGCTATGTATACAGCCAATCTGGGTAGACCCGAGGCAGCAGAAAAACATAGAATATGTCAAAAAATAGAAACTTTTTTTTTTAAGCTCTAAACTTTTGCGCACAATGTTCCTTCTAATGTGAGTAATAAAAATGATAAAATATAGTTTTAGCAGTGCAGTGTGTTCTGTTAATGTTCATTCTGCAGCATTTGTCAAAGAAAGTCCAACTTCACAGAATCATTTCCATATTTCCAGGGAATTTTGCTGCAAAATTAATTTTCACTTTGGCAAAAATAATACTGTACATTATGTGGTTTATGTTGCTTTAGGAAAGTTATTGCTTTAATTTAACCTGTTCAGGACGTAAGGCCGTATGCATACGCCTTGCATCCCGAGTCCTTAGGGACGTAGGATGTATCCGACGCTAGCCGGTTGGGGACCGGACCGGGATGCCTGCTGAAGTCATTCAGCAGGCATCCCGGCACATCGCCGAGGGGGGTGCTGAGACCCACCCATGTCGGTGATCGGAGAAAATCACATGTCAATTCAGACATGCGATTTTCTCCTATTCCGGGCTGATCGGGTCACTGGT